>NC_056726.1:1392541425-1392841425 GCF_019279795.1 Protopterus annectens
AGGAGTGTAGGAGACAGCTGCCCATGTGTAATAGCCGCATCATAGGTGATGGCTCACACTGACTGATTATATCCTGATCATGTTGATAGTGGCATCAGAGCCTATTGATACATGACTCTGTTTGGAGAGTGGGTATCTGTGCCCAACAGAGCTCATGGTCCTGGTGGGTATGTGAGTATATACCCAGAGAAGGAAACAGACCTGTAGACACTTGCATCATCTGTAATCAACTAACAGGATGTGATGTGCTCCTCAGAGGAGGATTGCTGCTAAAGGTAGCTACAATGTTTCCATAATAGCCAGTGTTGTCATGTCCATAACGCAGATATTTGCATGTGAGCATCACTGTCTAAAACATCTTCATAGGCAATACGTAAACTAAATACGGTACTTGGTACTTGTAGTACTGACTGCTCATACAGGCATGTCCACTAGTCAGCTACTGGTGTTTCCTAATGTCAGCTTTGTGTATGTGGCCATCCTGGGGGAATGTAATCTCTATGCCATGTACACTGCAAGACCCACCTAACACCATGCCTCACACATTGTTTGGGATGCAGCTACAGGGGTAAGCTGGAAGGCAGCCCAGTCTACAGCCATGACTGGACTGGATAGTCATGAGATGTAGGTTAATACATGCAGCTCATCAACATAACCAACACATACCCTTACCAGAATACAGTAAGGACACTCACACACACTACCGGAAATCACACACATTCACAGACGAGTCTAAGTATCTGGCCAAACAAGTGACCCCCCAAGCAGGATGAGACAGACACCGAAATACACAAACTGTATCACATAGTTTGCATAATTGTGCCACACCTCTGAACACATGACTGGAAACATGCCCAACAGTACTCATTTGTGAATGCAAACTGTAGCACTATGGTACACACCAACCTATACGAGGGCATACATACTGTCAGCTGCCTGTCTGCCATGATTAGCCACATACTCATACACTCAGACCACCTTTTGAACTATACACATGGCTCTGGCATATTCCATGTTGTTGTGCAGGACCTGTGATGTAGTAGCCTGGACTGCATGGAAACACATGTAGGAACTGTCAGGTCTTGTAGCCCATGCAGGTATGTCCCAAGGCCTGGGTAGCATTCTGTCATTGGCCAGAATGATACTGCAGTACAGGGACAAAAGGATTGTATTCCACAATTGTCTAGTGTAGTGGTGCATGTCACAGGGTATCCAGTATCTGTCGTCCTGGGATAACATGGTTGATAGACCATGATGCTTTGTCAGACAAGGCCTGCAGCTGTCACCCCTGGGAATCTAGATACTGCCTAGGGCTCATGCCTTCATCACGCACGGTTCAAGTGAGGGCCCACTGCTGTTACAGGGACAGCCAAGCAATAAACTGCGGGTCTCGCTACACAATGATACATGTCAGAAACACTATACAGACACACATATGTCAATCCCTAACATGGAGAACATACCTGTGCAGTAGCTGAGACATGTTTCAATGCTCCGGAGAGCACATCTGCATGACCATGTTATAACACATACCTCACCTCTTGCCCATTATCCTTTATTGGAACACACGGGCTGCAGGTGTGTCCATATTCCTGAAGGATATGTACACCCCCATGCTAATTGCACTTGCATAACATCAGATGCATTATGCTGAGCAACTACCTTTGTGCCAAAGTGGAATTCAAAATGGACCTTGAGACAGATCACCCACCAGGCCGCAGACTTCCCAACTGTCATAATGTGCTGTAATGGGGAAGATTAGGTCTGAGACAGAACTATAATAATGGCTACTCTCAACTATTCCAGTATGAACTGGGAAGACTCCTCATGTACCAACACCTGCGCTCAATGCATGTTGGATTCCATCTACCCCACTGACCTGGATCACAGTAGTCACACAAACAGGGCTAACAGTATGCTACACATAGTTAGTCTCCAATGCCAATGTTATGTTTCCTAAGAGCAGAGTGGTGAGTCCCATGGCACTCATGCAGATGGACAATGCATATGCAAATGCTGAATCCTACACAAATGAACCTTAAGCAGTCACGTATGTGCAGTGATTGTGCCATTGAAACAGAACCAGGATTTAACCCAACACATACAAGTAGGCAAACTGGTGGTACCATGATTTAAACTGTACCACAGAAGGTAGTAACTGTTGCAAGAGTGAACACACATGAGTGTAGGTGATCCCTGGTCAGCCCCAGTAAGATGCAGATACACCATATAAAACCACGCAAAGCTACTGTGAAACTAATCAGCCACATATTATGAGGCCAAGCACAGAGCATTCTATAGCTGTGTCGTTAATTGTAATGTCAACAACAAGACCTGCTGTGCTGCATAGCACTATGGTATGGGAAGTACTGCACCTACAGAAATAGCACCCGTTCATCCAGATAGGGTCTCGGAGAACCTAAACCCACTCCCACCTCCCCCCACCCCAACAGGTGCACTTAGTAATATATCCATGTATACTACAGGGCCTCTGTACTAACGAATATGCAGGTACAAGCTGCACTCTCTAAAGCCATACATACAGCTTTCATGGGACCTGTCAACATCCCAGGCTGTAAGAACATTCAGCTATCCACATACACATCATGTTCAATCATAGCTCCATGTCAGGCTGTGTATGCACTCAATGGTGCACAGCAACATTTATCACACCTCACAAAGGGGGAGACACCATTGGTAATGGGACATATTGCACAACTACCCTGCTGAGTCTGATCTGTACGGCCATGAACCATGGTCAACGTAATTGATGTACTTGGTACAGATGTAGATGACAGTAGGGTTGATTCACACTGCATATCATGATCTTGCCAGGTCGTAGGACACCATCACCCATACTGTGTTCCAGCTACACTCAGTAAACTAGGTGTATATTCCTATGTCACAGGAGTGGTTGGCAACTGGACTGCTGGCAGAACCCACACTACAGAAGGTGTCTGACGAATACACGCACATCAAACCAGTGCCAGCCACAGTAATACAGGGGTCATTTCTGGTACTCCCCCTCTTTGTTATCTATACCACATAGACTAACATGGAAGGCATCAGCCTATTGATGTTTGCAAATGACTATGAACTAGGAGCAATAGTTGACTTATTGTGTGCTGCGTTCAACATACAGAAGGTACTTAGTGTGTCAGATGTGTGGTGTGTGATGTATGGCCACAATCTGACAGCTAAGTATTGCATTGTCATCCCCTATGTTACAAACCGTGTGCCCATTAACTACTACCTAGGCAGTGCTCAACATAATGGCAACTGTGTGTATGGGATGCAGCTGGACAATACTTCCCCTTGATAGTTACATCACCACAAAAGACAGGTAGTTGTATGTTGCACCCCTAATCATGACAGGGTGCCATCCAGGAATATAGAGATAACTGCTCAGCCATACTCAACACCCATGTGACCCATAATAGATCACATATTTCCTTTAAGGGTTATTGCCCATGTGTAGATGGCCTACACTGCCCTTCACAATCCCTAGCTGCACTATGTAGCATGCTGCCTACCCTGAATAAAGCCATGTCCAACCCAGAGGTGTTGGACATGCTACACTTAACACATCCTGATCCCAAATAAACACATATGTCATGGACATCCACCTTTCTAGTACAAGGATCACAACATGCCTGACAGATCCCTGTCCCATACACTTAACATACTCTTGCCATACTATGCATCCCTGTCCAGCGAAGCTGCACTTTGCCCCTCTCTGTGACATGGTGTGTTGACCGCATGCCAAATATATCAGTAACCATGTGTATCAGTAATGTGGCACTGCTTGAACTGGCCACTGAAACTTACCTGTCTGTTGCCTACAGCTAGGTAACCTGTCTGCCTAGACTCATAAATGACCCAAGGCATATAGCCTACTAGATCACTATGACCATACATGCTATAGTTGATATCCAACCCTGCAAATACTAACAGACTAGCTATTGTCCCATATGTTACACATGTGCAACACAGGCAATACATGGCAGGATGCTACACAGCCGTACAGTGCCATGTAGATGTATATGGCAAAACACATACATGCTTGCAAGTCTGCAGGGTCACAAGTCATGTCCCTAACGGCTATGTATGACTATATATGTGGCATATACACAGCATTAAGGTCAATTGCATTAATGTGAACACATCCAGGCATGTGCTGATAGGTAAAGACACCACTACAGGCAAACAGACATGTCCACGTCAAGACAACATTCACATGGTGTATGAGCAATGTCATGACATGACACACACATATATGGTGATAACATCACATCACCAGTAGGTGTCAAATGTGTGTGACCTATACATGTCAGTGGTGTTAGTGTCATGTAGATTTACAAAGATGTATTTGTAATCTTAATGAATGTGATACACATGTATGTTCAGCGGTACTGCTGTACTTCTCTGTGAGTTACTGTGACCTGTCTCCATTGTTATGTCTTCCAGGTATGCCATGTAGCAGACTGCCACCGTACAGCCTCTTGGAGGATGAGGTCCTCATCCGATACCTCTTCGACAACTACATGAGGCTCTTCAGCCATGTGCCACAGGATGCACAGCAGTGGGATGCCCTGTAGGAGAAACTCTACAGGAGGGTAAATGATGTAGGCGGTCACAATCGCACCTATCAGCAGGTGTGCCGACACTGCACTGACCTGATAAGATGGGCAAAACAGCGTGCTAATGCAATTGCCAGGGAACAAGGTGCAACAGGTGGGGGGCCACTCACCCAGCCCCCACTCACATGTGCCGAGGAGCTACTGGCCAACCTGGGGACACCTGCAGACCTTCATCCACAAGCTTTAGCTGGTATTGTGGAGGTGGGTGTCTCTCAACCACCGAGCCTGGAGTTGCCTGGTAAGTCACTACTGCACATAAAACACAACTATATATCACATAGTTACATGTGTTACTGTACAATATATAATGTAACATCATATGCAAGGCATGTATGCACACGTGCCACATACTATAGTCTTCTACTATGCACAGATGTGCATACCCCATAGTATAGTGTATTGTACTGGCTTATGTGCTAACATGGACATTGCACCATGTAGCTATCACACAGGTGTGGATAATGATCTTACTGCTGTGACACCCCTGTTTAGGTACCTCTGGCATTTTGCAGCGACAGCAGCCTGTCTCAGATGAGATTGTTATTATTTACTAGGCCTGATAATACATGGAACATATTAATAGCATGCTATCTGCCATAACACACGTGCACATAATGTATGGTGGTCCTGATAATGGACACTGGTCAGACCTGCAATGCATCACACTGTTTATCTATGTGAAACAATTGAAGACTATATGAAACACCTACATTAAACTTTCCAAACTGTCATTGCAAGATGTGTGGACAACAGTGAATACAATGGTGGAGGTGTGTTCCATTGTAGGGACAGGTATTACATATCAGCATTACACATGTTGGGAATACAAACTGTAATTTGCAGAGAGCATATGTGTGCACACAAACTAAATGTGTTGGAGCTGGAGTATGCCCGGCCCACAGGATACACCCTTGCGGAGTATACCCTTGCTATGAATGTCATGCAATGTCATGTGCTATCAGACATGTCCATGACATGTAGTGGGCTGACTGCAACTCTGCTCAACTATCCTGCAAAACATGTCTCACATCCCATACATACCACCCTTTGTCTGCATAACCCTGTCCTCAGTGGGGCATATGACATCTATGGGTGTATGTCATATGGGATAACACTGACATGTGAAATAAGATGGCCATCACACCCATTGGACTGAACATGTGTACACATGGCCATGGAGGATGGCCAGAGACATGAAGCAACACACACAGTAGAAGTGATGTACATGTGTGTACACCCTGTTGTACATTGGCTCAACACAGTACAACTATGGCCTTTGTGTAATGGTGATATTGCAGATGTGAAGCACTAAACATCATACAGGCCTGTGCACAGCTTGTGTAGGCATAACATGTAACCACCGCATAACATGTCTTGAACATCTGGAGTGTGTCATGACATGGAAGCATTCACCTATACAGTATCCAAATACATACATGTGTTGCACAACATACACATACATCCACATCAAGCCACATATATAGTACATTCACCTTACTGGTGTCAGACATCACTGTCATGCCTGCTGCTAATGTGTGTGAGGTACACAGATGGCATGTGGGGCATAGAGTATGTGTAAGTTAGCCATGTGTGGGCATAGTTGCCAGGTATCAGTAATATGGTTGCAGATGTGCCAGGGGTGTCAGCTGTATACCCTTCTGTGACCTGTGTCACACATTCCACATTAGGATTTATTGTGTATACACCTCGGTGACGTGGGTCACATTCCACATTAGATATGTATTGCATCTGAACATTGTCATGGCTATGAACTGTGTCAGTAGCTCACACTGTATAGCAATTGTGAAGCCACATGATGCCCTGCAATGGCTATGCACATCAGCTCAATGTGCAGTATGTCCCTGCATATTTGTAGGATGGACAGACAACATTGCATCAGCTGAAGGCCCATGTTAGTATAACACGTCCCTGCAATGGGACACTATTACTGTACTGTAGATTGGAAAGGACACCATTGTGTTACACATGTATGCATGTCATTCAACATGTCAACAGAAGACATGTCATACTACATGTGATTGGCAAGGTCATACGCCACACAGCAGACTGATGTACTGTAAACCTGTGCTGGTCTGTAGCACCATTGCAAAGTAGGGACAGCCATGTCAAACATGTGTGTACAGCCACATGCACAATGTCTACCCTCAGCTCAGGAGTAGGCAGAATAATGTTGAACAGACATGCACTACTTTGGGGGAGATATGCAAGCTAGGGCTCAGGCAAACATAGTATGCAGTCAACATACCCTACAGCTCATATCCTCACACATAGGGTTGGTGGCCAACACAGAGCATCAGTGGCAGATGTACAAAGGTCAGTGATGGCCGGTTAACATGTGGTGTGTGTTGCACACACCATGGCAGTGCAGTGCAATGGTGCAAAGTGCATGCATTGTGTTGCAGGTATGGGGCATAGGCTATTAACACAAATGGTGCAATACAGGTATGTATGCTAACCACCACTATAATTATGTAAGGTGCATGCTGGCTGCTATAACACATGCATGCTGTTGTGTGCAACTCAGTGATGTATGATAAGTACCACTATAATTGCCTAAGCTGAAACTATAATTGTCTAAGCTGATTGCCATCTGCCATATCACCTGCATGTAGCATGTGTGTCAGTGTGTGTCAGTGTTTGTCAGTGTGTATCAATGTGCGTCAGTCTGTGTGAGTCAGTGTGTGTCTGCGTTTGTCAGTGTGTGTCTGTCTGTGTGTCCGTATGTCTGTCGGTGTCCATCTGTTTGTGTGTCCATCTGTCTGTCTGTGTCTGTTTGTGTGTGTCTGTCTGTCTGTGTGGTTCTGTCTGTTTGTGTGTGTCTGTCTGTGTGTGTGTCTGTTTGTCTGTCTGTGTGTCTGTGTGCATGTGTGTGTCTGTCTCTGTGTGTGTGTGTGTGTGTGTGTGTGTGTGTGTGTGTGTGTGTGTGTGTGTGTGTGTGTCTGCGTGTCTGGTATAACTTGTAATGTACAGTTCTTGTCTTCCCCTCAAAGGTGTTGATGTAGGTGCGTTGCCCTCCTGCGGTCCACCTGATGTTAGTGCCCCCACAGACTCTAGCAGTGATGATGATAGTATGATTGAGGCACAGGCAGGGTTGTCAGGGGCTGAATCTGTGCCATTGGTTGCCATTCCACCTGTCTCCCTCTTATCCTCGCACACAGTTCCCCTGCCTGCACATACCCCATCACCACCGGCCATGGAGGAAGGACACTTGGCAGTTGGTAGCATGGAACAGGGAAGTCTCATCACCACCGGCCATAGAGGAAGGACACTTGGTGGGTGGTAGCATGGAACAGGGAAGTGTGGCGACTATGGAAGGTATGCCTGCACACCATGATCCCAGTCAACAGACTGATGATATCCCACACAGGCATGTGCCCAGCACTGCTCGTAGGAGGACCACTGGCCAACATGCCCCTGCGAGACTAAGCAAATCAGCTGGAGTCACCAGATGCATGTTTCGGGCTGTAATGGAGGCACAGGCATGTGCTGAATGGCACAACGGAGAAGGTCTGAGGCATCAGAGGGCTGCTGCCCATTCATTAAATGACAACATCCAGGCACTTGCAAATGCTCACCATCATCTTGCAGATGTTTTGGATAGATGATTGGGTGACATGGTGGGAGTCCTTGACCATGGCATGTCAATCCTCGAGCGTGGAATGTCTGTGCTGGAACATCTGGTGGGAGTGAGGTGTCAGGCACATGGACGTAGGTCAGCTACATCACCTGTTGAAGGTCTACATGAACATGCTACTGCACATGCCCGCTCCCATAGTGGCAGTAGCAGCAGCAGTGCAGCTGGTGCTGTGCAGTCCACACCAGGACACAGCAGGCCATGTGCACATGGTCCTGGATGGACCCAACAGGGGCATGAATCCAGTGGACATGTGTCATCAGACGTTACCCAATCTGGACCTCTGCCTGGAAGTGCCTGTGCAATCCCTGGCAGGTGCAGGTCACGTGGCCATGGCCAGACACCGTGAACTGTGAAACCTGCCTTGTACAGTCTGCAGCTGTCAATATTACCCCTGTGTAGGCCAGCCACATGCCAGACCTGTGTGCATGCATACACACACTGGAAACAAATGTAGGGCACCTCAACACAGACACGCATAACATCTACACACACCCAATGATATCACAGGCCCTAGCACACATGCATGATGTCATCCAATGGCACAGCCTAGGCCTCTGGCAAACATTATCACACTGTGCATATGATGATGCCTGTGCCGCATCCCTGTCATCCACACCATCGGTGCAGGGACATGTTCATATGGTCTGATGCACAGGGTGAACATACTAAGTAGACAATTGTAGATTAATATTGTTCAGTAGTGTTGACAGGCAGCAGACATACCATGTATTGCAGTTGTAGAATGCATTTTGTACATTTGACAGTATGTATCATGTGTAACAACACTAACAGCATGTTGATCCTGATGTTCTGCCTTCCTCTTTCAGGTGTAGTTGCATGTGCCAGGGGATGTTGGTGTTTGCGGGAGCCCCATATGTACATGTTGACTACCCACAGGTCAGTATGACAATACCTGCATGCACATTGTAGCTTCCACATCACAGTTATATTCTCCCATGTTTCAATTATGTTTACTGTTCTTATGATCCAAGAGCATGATAGCTGTGTAGTAAGCTACTGTGTTCAGAGACATCACATCCATAGTGGGTGACATCACAGGTATAGTTATCTGGAGCACAGAGTGGGTAAAAGAGTTGTATGCCGGAAGACAAGGGTAAAGGCCAGTAGAAGTAGTGGCTTCTCACTGGGAAGCAGTAATACCCACTGCCATGACAGCATGCAAACACAGACACACCCACATACTTAGGGATTCACAGACACAGTAACACACACTCTGACACACACACAGTTGCCAGTGTTTGGATGAAAACCCCTGCCTATGTGCATATCATCATGATAGTACTACACAATTACAAGATGCACCACAGAGATTACACATGTACAGGTAGTTGGAATGGCCTAAGATTGAGGACATCGACAGGGATACTACAGTGCAGTGAGTGTATGTGGGGAGGGGGATCCATCAGTAGGCTATGTAACAACTGGTCACCCCCCAGAGAGTACATGTTAACAGGCGGTTAGTATGCCCATCTATGATTGATGATATCAACAGGGATGCTAGATTGCTTTGAGTGGATGCGGGGAAGGGGCATTAACATTTCACTATGGTAAAATACAGTCTCACTCCAGGAACTAGACAGCCATACACACACACACACACACACACACACACACACACACACACACACACACACACACACACACACTGGCATTCACAAAGATATACACCTATGTCACACACATACAGACACTTTACATGTGTGAGGTTTAACCACCTGACTATGCCTTTCTTTCTATACTTCACTCTATACTGGTGTCAACAACAGTGTTTAGGAGAGTGATAACATGTGGGATGTATTCCCAACCATACATGACATATATGGACACACACCCACATGTGCCAGTACTGTGAATCAAACACCAGCCTATCTCATGATAGGTACCACAGAAGTACAGCACTATCCCATCTGGTACGATGCTTACTGACTCTTTCCTTTGACAACTGTGCTGATATATGCAGAATATATGCACAGGGGATATATTACTTTACAGGTGTCATGAGGTTTGCCTTCAGTGTCACCCTTACAGCATTCTACATTGTCTGTCTTCCACTTCAATTAACAAAACCTAACCTTAGCAGGTACACAGGTTATTGTAGGACTGGTTATAACACACCAGTGAGTTGTCCTCAGTAATCATTCCTCTGCAAGGAAGCCCCACCACTTAGTAGTCATGTCCAAACATCTGTCCATACTTCATGTACGTCCTACTGTACTTAAAGCATATTACCATATACAGTTGACAATGTTGAGGCTGTATTGCAACAGCATGATGTACTAAGACAACAGTCACCTTCAGATATCAGACACTGCACACACATGGAATCTACACAAACAGCAATACATGTACATATATGCGGTCTACATCAGAACGTGCACTAGCAGGTCAAGAGGATACATTCCACACCTTCCCCACGCCATGTGTGAAACATAGCCGAGCATTACACCATAATGGATGTTGTATTCATGCACTGGTAGGACAGCACCACTTTCACCGAGTAGCCAAGTGTACATATATTACAACAGCACATATCAGTGTGACACACACAGCATTATTCCATGTCATGTTCCTGCAAACTGTTACTTTGACAGTGCCTTGGTGAAGCCAGGGCACTGTAATGGTCAACAGTGAGCACATCATATTTGACACACACACCTCATGTGTACTGGAAGAGTGCCAGCAATGTGCTCTGTTAGAGCTAGGCAGTACACTCATTCAAGCATGTGTGAGGTGTGTGGCTTGTAAACATCTCACCCCAGCATGTACTGGCTATTGTGGTACTAAGGCTAATGTCCAGACAGCACACAGCATGCATGGCTTGCAATTGTTGACATGGGGTATATGTAGGAGCTGTGGCCACACATGGCTGTACATGTCATGAACATATCACCCGTGACTACTCAGGAACATACAGAGCAGAGCTGGATTTCCCTGAGTCTGTCAATACAGGCCTTGTGTAGGTCCTATGGTCCTGTTATTTGGGTACGTTTGTAGGCATTGCATTATGTGGACATGTCTAAAGACATACATGCCACATGGGGTGTTGTATGATATGATAGGTGTCATGGGTGACCAGTAGACAGGGGTATTACCTCTGTCAACATAGATATCAAACCTTATGTACTGTTAGCATGCTATCTGCCATGTGCATGTGTGTAATGACTGTAGCCACCTGTATGTAGAAAGGTAAACAAAAGCTATGGTAATGTAATTTATGTTGCATGAGCGTGGGATGTACATATCCAGGGCAGGTATGGTTAGGTCATATCCAACCATGAGGGTATTGTTTACTGGTGTACAGCAACAGTTGACCGTGTTAATGCTGACAACATCTGAGGGACCCTGGTATGTGTACAACTTGGTATGTGTATAACTGAGCTGGTTACAAACAGTGGTATTATTGCATTGCATAACACATTTTGCAGCTGTGTCTGTACATGGATACTTTGCACAGTTGATGTAGGCCTAGGTACAGTCCACCAATCGAGGGTCATCTGGTGGTCTACCATATTATGTCATACCACATATGGATGTGTGTTGGTAGTCTGGGAACATGGTGGTGGATGTATATGAGAATACAACCTAGAATGCAGCATTTGCCACTGTCACCTGTACCTTACTCATCTGTGATGCATTATGTCAGAGTAGTGGTCTTTACATGTGAGTAGCCTTTTACGAATATGTGTACACCACCACCTGGAATGGTCCATACCACTGTTATGGCTCACATGTCTGGCTCTGAGTTATATGGTGGTAGTGCAATTGTGCACTACAGAGCCTTCAGCCAGGTGTTCCTCACTGCACAGATGTCAGTATTCCCCATTGTAGGTTCTACATTGAGCAAATAACATAACATAGGTTACATAGGTTAGTACTAAGCTAACTGCCCTTGCGAGCCATTTTAAGCCTAGCCAATTATCCCTTGTGAGACTCAGACACTGCACCTTGTGTTTGTAAGGCAAACACCTTAACCATTAGGCCACCTTCCCAACCCTCCTGGATTACTAAAGCCACACATCTAGCACGGGTTAGCATAAGCATCCAATGCAATTGTCATGTAGGTGTCAGGGTGTTACATCTGTGTGTAGGACATTTGCCTTGGAATGCGGCTATATGGGTAAATGTGACCTAGGTATTATCCACAAACATGTGTAACATGGATGCATGTGCTCTGCGTTGAAGGCTCGGTCATGACAGCCTGGAATGACAGACACTGGACAACCTCATAATAACAGCAGGACATTGGCTCACTGTTTTGGTCTAGTAGTTGCCACCTGAACCATGACATCACTGCTCGTGGCATTAATGTGCTTGATAGCAAATGCCCCATGTAAGGTGACAGACAGCGGCAGAACTTGTGTATATCACCAATGTGAGATATACTTAGGGTAGCAGTCCTGCTAATAATGACAGCTACTAACACAGCCAGGAGAGGTCATCTTGACTACTGCACCTCAGTACCATTACACAAGGAGGCTCACACATTATGCTTGTACATGCCACTGTTCCATGTATAATGCCACTGTCCACAACCTGCTATTAATGTATGCCTTTCAGGGCAGCAAGGTGTGTGACACATGCTGTAGGTAGTATCCACCTGTGTGACCCAGGTAACCTATTGTCTGTCACGTCCACACATGCATGAATGTGTATATGTAACATATATATGTCAGTACTTCATGTACATGTATGCATGTCTATCACACAGCACAGACACAGATATATCATTTACAGGCACATACAGGTATCAGATAGTAAACCAGTATGATGTGCATATATACTGACAGGTAAGATGTACCTAACTGTAAACCTGTGTGTTTACAATAGGAGTCCATTACAATGTGTTCTGTACATGTAAGTGTTTGAGCATACACACTGTGGCCTTCAGTGGTTAGAATCGGAGTGCATCCCAAGCAGCCCTGTGCTACTAAGCGTATGTGCAGACCCACTGCCACCTTGTATAATTTGAGTTAGTGCATCCAGCAAGCCCTTTGTTACTAAGTGTATGAGCATGCCCAGTATAACCTTGTGTAGTTGTAGTCATAGTGCATCCCAAATGGCCCTGTGCTAATAAGTGTATGAGCATGCCCACTGTAACCCTGTATAGTGATAGTAGTTGTCCATTCCGCAGATGGCCATACTCCAGTTCAGGTTCCTGTTGTGCTACAACTATACCTCTCAGGCCTACCTGCGGAGGGTGGGTCTTGTTTGTGCATACAGGTTGTAATGGACACCTACTTTAAACACACAGGTCGACAGCTATGTACTTCATGACTGTCAGTCTCCCTGTTGTTGTCCTCAATTGTAGAAGGGCAGTCTGACTGCCTTGGGATGTGTAATCTCTGTGGCGCATCTTGTAACTGCGTAGTACTGTAATAGTGATCCTTAGATAAGCAGGGGTTCTGATCTCACCACTGGCAACTGTGTGAGTGTGTTTGTGTGTGTGACAGCAAATGCCTGAGTGTGTGTCAGCAAATGGATGAGTGTGTTTGTGTGTGTGTGTGTCTCAGCAAATGTCTGAGTGTGTGTGTCAGCAAAGACTGAGTGTGGTTGTGTGTGTGTATTTGTGTCTGCATCCTGTCATGGCAGTGGGTTTTGCTGCATTTCAAAGAGATACCTCCTTTTGCACTGGCCTTTATCCTTGTCAACCGCTATACCTCTCTCTTCCCCCCTCCCCACTGCATGCAATTGGTCCTGTGATGTCACCAAGTTCAGACATGGAATCAGTAAGTGTAATTGTATGTATTCTGTGGCACATACCCCAACTGCATACCACTGTACTTGTTACCTTTACATAGGCAAGACGTGTATGCACAATACTGGCAAGTGTGTGTGTTTGTGTGTGTGGCTATCCTGTAGCCAGGCATACACATGTGTAATGTCTTTTATCACACCATGGTAGCCATCTGTGGTGACCGGAGTCTACAAAGTATTACATAGTTAGGAATGGTAAAGAATACATAGTCAAGCACGACTACAGTTGGGTATGTTATGTTCCTGTGCCACTGTCGAGCAGTGACACAGAAGTGGTCGCTGGGGTGTAGGTCCATACCCATCATTCCCCCACCCTAACACCACAGTCCCCGGAGTAGATTACATTAGCCATTATTCCCCACCCCAAACTCCACATACACAACAACCATCCCTTCTCTGGCGAACTGCTTATGATTTAAATGGTATAACACACGAGATGCCTCTGTTTTGTGTACATGTCAGTTCCTTTGGAAGCCTTCTGTGTCACACAGGGCGTTCAGATGTGCATATATATATATATATATATATATATATATATATATATATATATATATATATATATAGATATAGATATATATATAGCTATGGCTGTGTCTGTTTATATATATATATATATATATATATATATATATATATATATATATATATATATATATATATGTGTGTGTGTGTGTGTGTGTGTGTGTGTGTGTGTGTGTGTGTACACATCCCATAGTTGCATATATATATGTAGTTATGACAGTTGTACAGATGTAGACTTGTCTTTGTACAGATGTAGACTTGTCTTTGTTGTTTCACAGAGTACAGTACATTCAAGGGTACTGTACATATGTACACAAAGGGACTGTCCCATTTGTTTTCAGTACTGTGGAATACCTGTAGTAGGATGTGCATTATAGACTCCATGCAACATGTGTACAACCCAGATGGCTTAGTGGTGCATCCAGTGATCTCAGTGTGCATGGTCCAGGGTTCAAGACCTGCAAGCCTTGTTGATACTGTCAATTATGACTGCATAAGACACTTTTAAGCAGATGTAAATGTGTTTTTGTGACAGTAAGCAGCGGGTACATGCAGATAACAGACACGTACAACCCGTGGTACACTTGGAATGTCCTTCTTTGGCAATCCTGCTGATGTCACCCACCTACGAATACACCTCTGGGAGTGCTGTAACCCAGTCATCCCCATGACGCGTGCTGTAACTGCATAATGCTGTAGTGTGTTAAACTAGTTTGGTAGGTGTTCTAATCCTAGACAGGTCAAGTGTGTGTGTGTGTGTGTGTGTGTGTGTGTGTGTGTGTGTGTGTGTGTGTCTGCCTGCCTGCCTGTGAAAGAACCAATGCTTTTAGAGTATGCACACTCTTTACAACCCACATGACCACCTTTGGCAGTCCTGCTGATATCACCCACCTAGAAATACACCTCTAGGACTGCTGTAACCCAGTATTCTCCGTAGCATGTGCTGTAATTGTGTATTGCTGTAGTGTGTTAAACTAGTTAGGTAGGGGTCCCATTCCAAGAGAGACCGTGTGTGTGTGTGTGTGTGTGTGTGTGTGTGTGTGTGTCTGTGTCTCTGTCTGCCTGAGACAAGAACAATGCTTTTTAGAGTGTGTACACTCTTTACAATTCACATGACCACCTTTGGCAATCCTGCTGATGTCACCCACCTAGAAATACACCTCTAGGAGTGCTATAACTCAGTATTCTCCAAAGTGCATGCTGTAACTGCTTATTGCTGTAGTGTGATAAACTAGTTAGATAGGGATTCCATTCCAAGAGAGACCAAGTGTGTGTGTGTGTGTGTGTGTGTGTGTGTGTGTGTGTGTGTGTGTGTCTGTCTGTCTGCCTGAGACAGGAACTATGCTTTTTAGAGTATGCACACTCTTTACAATTCACATAACCACCTTTGGCAATCCTGCTGATGTCACCCACCTAGACATACACCTCTGGGACTACTGTAACCCAATAATCTCCGTAGCGCATGCTGTAACTGTGTAATGCTGTAGTGTGATACACTAGTTAGGTAGGGGTTCTATTCCAGGACATGGTAGGTATGTGTGTGTGTGTGTGTTTGACTGTCAGAGCCTGTGTGGAGGTGGCTGTGAGTGTCTGACCACCGGACATGCTGGGGAGCAGATTTGGTAGTTTTCCTATATGGTGTCTGTCTTATATGTCACAATATCCACCTCACGAGGAGTACAGATGTCAGTCAGCCAAGGGACAGTGTTGGCAAGCCATACCCCTACATCTGTCAAAAGGCCTGGTGAACAAAGTATGCAACCCTACTATTACCCGGAATACGTCCTGAACCCATGTGTCATACACAAACACACTTGCCTAGAATAAATAAATAGTAAACTTTTTTACATTGCTGCAAAAGGCTCCGTTTTTAACAGCCGGCATTACCAGTTTGTTTCATTTCCACACTTGCCTAGAATATCACGCTATGTTGCTAGTACCCTGCACATTGATGACAGATATTAGGCATGGTATGATTGCAGTGGGCTGCAGAGGGCATGGCACCCTGTACAGCAGTACAATAGGCACATAATTGCGGACAATGTGCCTTCACTATGTTCCCCAATGGATGCCTGGAACATATGTGGTACCATCAAATGTGATCCACAGAGGCCATACAATGCCTTACACATGTGCCCTGTATGGACCGATGCCACTGACACCAGGAAATACCTGTATCATGCTATCAATGCAGGTGCAGGGTCAACCTGCTGACTATAAGAAGGTTCTGCCACACCAGGCCAGTATTGGCATATCGGAGGATAACAGTCTGTGTACACAACATGTGCCAGTCAAACCAGGTACACCTGTACATGTCACTGTACATTATTGTGATACATGCACATCCCAGGCAATGTCCATGTCAAGGACTATCAAACACAGACATGGCATGCATTGCCAAGCTATGGCCATACACAATGGTAACCAGGATGTCAGGACAGTTCATACAATACCCATCTGTGTGGGACACTGCAGACACTACACCCCTGTACCACACTGCACACCATTGTCAGGTGGTGTGATGCCAAGGATTACCCCTCACCCAGCCTTGTACAGCCATCTTGCACAGCCAACCACTACACACCCATGAAGCAATGCACACATGCATGTCAGTACTGGCACCTTGTGTCTGCATGTGGAGTATGATGCTCCCATCCACAGTCACTCCCAGTATAACTCCCATTGGCATACCGACAGATGTCAAACACTTTCACATGCCATAGCCCATAGAACCTCCAGATATCCCCTGTGGTGCATGTAGTATCTGTGCATTACTGCAGTGTGGCAAACTAAGTGGTTTGGGAGTGTATTTGTGGGCCTGGCAAAGAGTGTCAATGTGAGTCCATTAGAGAGTGTGGTTGTGTTGACAATGACATCCTTTTATGTGGACAGCCATGTGTGCTACACCTAATGTATATCTACTATATCTCTGTTGCAGATGTTGCACACCAACACACATATATGTTCTTACAGCACACCAATATGTCAGCTTTGTGGCACATGGAGTAACTGCATGCACTTGTAATAGTAATGACTAGTCAGTCAGGGGGTTGAACCCCTGTACTGTTAGGTGTGTGACAGACAATGCTTAGGGTTTAGTTTCCAAGCCCTTCTCTGATGTACTTTGCCTCTGCCTGTCCCTCCCACACACTCTCTGGTGGATGTGGAGGTGTACACCTGCTCAGCAGCAGCTTGTGTTTTGTAGGTGATGGCCTCTGCACCTATTGCAGTCCTCCTCTAGCTGATTGCATGTGGAACAGCTGTGATGATGTTCCCATAGCCATTTGCATGAAAAACACAGTATAATATCTAGGAACATCATGTTGGTGTTTGCCCATGACAGTCGCTGTGAGTGGTACCTGGATCTGGTGTTTGGTAAATGGCATCACAGATGATATCTGGATGTTCCACAAACAGCATACACAGTGGGAAATAGCCTAACGATAAGAGGGTGATGTGCCAGATGACTACAGCATGTAAGTGTAGCTATGCTTTATTGAGACAACTGCCTGTTTAACAAGTTGTGTGTGGTAATGGCTATTCTGCTGTTTTAAAACTGACAAGACAGTGCTCTGTTTGTAAGGGACCCCCATCTGTAGGGCCATCTGTGGACTGGTCAGTGTGTGGAACCATTTGTTTCCTGTGTTACTCACTGAACACACATCTGTGAACAGCAGGAGCATAGTGTGAGGACTGCAGCCAGTACATTGTGATAGCGATGAGTTACTGCCATCGCATTCCTGACTGGACATATGTCACATGAAACAGTGGTATGACAGCCACTGTCTGGGGTTCTCAGTGACATGCCAATAATGGGCCACTTTTCATAGCTGCAGTCACAAGTCTTCTGCACGTTGTACAGATGTCATGCAGTATATATGCATGTGTTGTGCTCCCACTGCAAATGTATACCATCTGTTGTGTTGGGTTGACGGTCATAATTATGCATGCTGTTGTAAGTAATCCTGAATGCTGTTGACTATTACTAAGTCATATCTGTGTTTAAACTGCAACACCATAGGCTGTATGGGTTTGGAGGTCCCGGCAGTACCTCCTGTCCCACTTCAGCTGGCCATGGCACCGGGCACCAGCACATCTGGGGCCCAGCCTTGGACCTCCACCTCTGTTGTCTCTGCACCGCCTTCTGGTGGTACCACCACTGAGGATGGGGCTTGTCCCCCCTGGGAGCAGTTCCAGACAGGAACATGTCAGCTGTCGTACAGTCCCGGAAGTGGTGTATAGGGGGCTCAATAAGGGGTTTTGATGCCAGATACGCCAGCTCAAGGGCAGAGTGTCACATTTACAGGGTGAGGCTGCCCCTCCAAGACAGCCCCCAGCACTGCAACCTTTGCAGCTGTTTTGGTGCAGTGATGGCTGCCCATGGCTGGGGATCTCCATCCCACTGTTTCCATCTGGGGGCTCATGGGCTTGTGAATGCCGAGCACCCCTCCCCGTCCGAGGTGTATCCCTCCACGTGTCATATACCGACCCTGTATGCTGTCTTGTCTGTCATCCTACCCTACCTATCCTTCATGAGCATACCTACTCTCCTTCCCCCACATCCCACTCTCACCCTACGGAAACAAAAGGCCAATTGGTTCCTAGAACAACATTTGCCCCATAGATAGCTGTCCATTTCACACACGTGTCCACTGGACACATGTAACCCTTTGAATATGCATCACAACATACTCCAGTTGTCCTCACCCCTGTCTCTGAGGCACACGATCCTAGTATGCACATGACTCCTAAATGTTCCAGGTACACGTGATGTGGATAACCCCATTGTACACACAACACTACCGGTCCCTCTATGGTTACCCCATTGACCTTTATCAAGATGGTGATGTTGCACACAGCACCTTGCAAGAGTACTGTTCTCACATAATGATTGGACAGGAACTGTTGTGTTAATGTAAATACCATGCACAGAGTGATGTATATGGCCAATGTACAAATGTTTGCGTGTATGACTGACACATGTCTGTCTGAGGGAGTCTTGATATTACATAGGACGACACCAGTACATAATGGCTGGTGTTTCCCTTTTCATTCCTTTGTAATGCTTTGTTGTCACATGGGATTTTCCTGATATATCTATATATATGTATGTATCTATATGCTGGACATAAGCACTCACACATACATCTACATGATGGAATACATTTCCTATACTGTTGAATGACTGCGTTGGATGATATGTTTGTGATAAGGTCCGATGTCTGTATATCTGCCATGGCTTAGTGGTAAATCACAATAGCTGTGTGTGCAGGAACCTGGTTTTGAGCCTTGCAGAGGCCGTTTATTTTGTAGCTGGGCAGAACAAGGCCATTGGATACGGTGTGATTAAGGCACATTAAAGCAGTTGTGAGTGGGTGTGCGTGGGTTTGTGTGGTGCTAAGCAATGCCAACCTCTGGTTACAGTTTCTTGCACTCACTTAGCTTCTACATTGCTTTACCAGTGTAATACTCGCATACTGATGGCCAAACAGGCTTACACCCACTTGCTCCCGCACTTGCAAATGCACTGCATTTGGTGTTTGCATCTGACACTCACACCCCTGCATGGGAGTGAGGACTACGATATTACCTTGTGATGCCTATTACATCGGATTACATGCCTACAGTATCAGGAATGGCTGCCCATTAGGTGAAAGCATGCCGTTTGACTGTACGGAATCGGCGGCCTGTCCAGAGTTTGATTCATATTATTGGTGTGTTCCTCTTACAATCTGCACCCATCTGGCTCATACATGGGAACTGACACTCTTTAATACAAACAAGTATTACCTACCTTCCCCTTTGGTTCTTAGGACCACACCTACCTTATAAATATACCTTTCCCTATGAGCAGCCATCTTTATACCCTGGCCTATCCCTTGGCTGCTGTGCGTCCCCAGCTTCGGTGTTCACCTTTTATGTAAGTAGCACATATGTTTCCTCTTGTCTCTGTTTGATAAGATAACCTGGCTGCCTAATCAGTCATAGGAAAAGGCATCCCACAGTTAAATGCGATACTGTAATTATCTCAATATATGCTGCTGATACTTATCATTGTTACTAGCTAAATGTGTTAGCGTTTGCAGCACGTGCTTGTATTTTGCTCTACCAAACACGTCTCAGGCTTTATACAGTGTCAGTAACTTTTTTGTATGTTGTACTACCAAACAGGCCTTATGCTTGTGTTGGTAATGTTCAATTTGTAGTTATCTGTATAGTTAGCGACTAACGACTCCATTTTATGACCATCTGCTGCTTGTTATGTTGCTGAGGAATATTGAATTTGTAGTTATCTGTATAGTTAGCGACTAACGACTCTGTTTTATGACCATCTGCTGCTTGTTATGTTTTTTATGTATCTCTGCTGCTGGTCATGTTTCTCACCAGCAAGAGTATTTGAAGGGGAATCTTTCCAGCTAGATATAACAAATACGTCTCCCAAAAGTGTATCGGTGTTACCATCCTCCAGTACCGGCTAACTATTTAATTGACTCCAACACATTGTTAGTGATTTGAATGCCGGTTACCCTGGAATATTTTGCTGTTTTAAAGGCTTGTTTGTAGGAGTCGTTACAGCTACTTTACTGTTAAATTTGTTAAATTGTTTGACAAAGGACACTATTAGTGGAAAGCATCACCTAGAGTGTTTTAAGGACATTTTTGTAGTTTGTAAGGCGTACTTATAGGACTTGCAACAACATTTTTATAATATTTCATAACCTGATAACGCATACATTTTTACATTTATTTGCAAGCATCACCTAATGGATCCAAGAGTGTTCCGGTGATATTACCACTGGTACCGGCTAACTGTGGCTGCGTGTAGCACATGGTATGGATTTTAAATTCGTAGCTACCTGTTAAATGCTCAAGTGGATATCAGAGTTGCATACAGTAAACGCCACGGTTCAGTAGCGCGTGTACTGTTTAGCATTAGAACCACATTAGGATGCGTTTTTGGACTTATTTTGTATAAAACAGGGTTTTATGTAGTAAACGCCACAATTTAGTAGTGCTTGTACTGTTCAGCCTTGACTCACATTAGAATGCGTTCTGGACTCTCTTGTACATGAAAACACTAGTGAACGCTGAATAGTCCCTCTTTGCAACAGGAAAGCAGTATTAACATTGCGCTCTAACTACTCTTACCAAAAAAGTAAGATGAAGGCAATAAAATGAAACCAGTAAACGAAGGAAATTGCCTAAGCACCACAATGAAAGCTCGCAACTCAGCTGGAAACCAGTGTGTTACTCTCTGGTTGGCGTGTCCTCCGAACGGAGGACTGCTTTACAGAAGGATTTACCATCTCGAGGTACAGGACAGCGAGATTCCTGCCTTAACACTTGTCCACTTAATGAAGCAAGCGGTTCCGTTTTACCTGGGAGTCAATCCTTTGCAGATTTCCCCAGACTTTTGCGCACTGACAATTCTCAAGCAGGCAGCAACGGAAAGCCATTCACGATTCCAGCAGAAGGCTCTACGGATGTTTTTAACCAAGGTGACTTTAACAAAAAGCAACCAAACCTTGATTTTCAAGGTTTTTTAAACAAAAATTATGATATACAGGAGGTTACTTCTAATAATAAGACTAATGCTGTTAAAACTTATAGGCAAAGCCTTGATGATTTATATTTTTTTCTTGATAAATACAAAAGACTGGAATGTGATTGTAACTATCTTAAAGAATGCCTTAACAAGCAGGTTGTGCCTAAGGACTTAAGGCTTTCTAAGTTTCCTAACAAAGTTGAAGAAGGGTCTGAATTTCATTTAAATTTAATCTTTCTGTACTTCATTAAACTCTGGTTTCCAGCTAACTACTCTTACCCTAAATATGAGTCTTTCTGAATTTTAAAACACTGTAAAGGGTAATGTTATCAGCTGAGTTGGCATACTTACATTGGCAATACAAATGTTACAAATGTTATCCTGAATAAGAATGTCCCATGTTTGAGTTGAGCTGCCCTTTGCCCGCACACAAGCTGTATACCTTGCTCCTGACCTTATAACTGATCTTTACTACCTGTGTGCCCAGCTTTTTTTTTTAATCATACTGTGTTGGCTCCATGACAATGCTAGTTGCAATTGGAATGTGTTTGCTATGCAAATGAATCTATCCAACCTTGTACTTTTACTTGAACCTCAATATATTTAAGAATAGCTACTAATAACACCTCATGTTTGTACTAGTATGTGCTTTACCTTAAATGTTTTGTTACGTAATATCCGTGCTTAACATCCTACTTATCTAACCTCTTTGTTTCTCTCTCCCTTCATGCAAACAGTTGCCCCACCTGCACGTAAGGCACTAAAACTGTGGACCTACCCTGTCCTGTTGGCCAGCAACCTTTTATCACTAACTGTCGTCTTCACCCCAAACCAAGGATTTGCCTCTTCTCTCGCCCTGTGAAACAGCCCCTCAAGAACAATAAAACTGAAGAAAGTATGTGTTATACAAATTCTGTCAACAGAAGTAACATTGTATAATTTATTGTAGCTCTTAAAGTATACTCCCCTGCTAGGGCGTCCAGCAGCCACTACCATCCTTTTCTCCTTCCTAGCCCACTTTTTCTCCTATACCCTTGTAAATACATAATATTCTTCCTTTCTCCTCAAATTCCAATTCCAATACCTACTACCTCCTAAAGGGAACTATTGTAACTAATTCAACATTGGCCACTACGTGGTGCCTTTGTCCTAAACTATCTTTCTGTCTTGAAACTCTTCTCTCAGTAACATAGTATCTCAAGCTTGTAGAGTTATAGTCCTACTCTATCCCTATATATTCTTACTCTGTATCAGTTAACTATACCCCCTCTATCCCTACTATCAAGACTAACATCTCCCACCTTTCTCCACCTTACACTTACCTTAACAAACAGCTCTCCACTGATTGATCTCCTAGAGCTCACTCCTTCTGTGGCTCTACCTGCTCTGTTTGCCCTGCGTGCTCACTCCGCTCTCCTACCCTGCCCCAAATCTCACCCGCCCCCAGTGCTACTACATTTACACACACTAACCACACCCCCTGTCAATACAAGCAATCACATAGACCAACCCCTTAAAGTGCTACAGCCTACCTCCCACCATTTAATCTCTATCAACACCCATCCCTGTATACTTACCTACACACTACACTTTACAATGTCACCTAACACTACCTATATACACTTTAAACCCTTACTCCTACTATCACTTCTACCTATTTTAGCTATACCCTATATACCTACTTCCTATGAACACCTCAACCACCTACACTTTCATAACCCCATGAAACAAACCTCCACACCAACCTTCATCATCCCTCATAACCACAATTACACATCCTACCCACCAAAGTATTTATCATCCAAATTTCATAGGCTCACTCACATCACATACTACAGCCCTAGAATTAAAAAACCCCAGAACCTAACATGTAAAGGATTAATACTCACTCTGGCAATACAAGTCCACTCCCTTATTGATGGTGATATACACCCAAACCCTGGCCCAAATTCTACCACTTCCATCAAGCCTAGCACCCCAAATTCTACTAATGCACACCTGGTCAACAGACCTCCAAATCTCTCCTGATAGCCCATCTCAGTATTTGAAGCATAAACAATAAAGTTGCTCACCTCCATGCCCTCATGGATGTACATTCATTTGACATCCTCTGCCTCTCTGAAACATTGCTCAAACCAACCATACAGGATACCACAGTTATTCCCCCTGGTTATAGCATCCTGAAACTGGACCGTAACTCTAAGAAAGGTGGAGGAGTAGCTATCCTATATAAATCTGAACTACAAATCACCTCCATTGAGTCTAAACCTCCCCTAACTAGCAATGCAGAAATTCTTATCTCTAAAGTTCAACTTAACAAATGTAAATCCATTTACATAATCTGTATTTACCTTCCCCCAGGCAAAAATATCACGACCTTAGAAGCTATCCTAAGTTGGCTGTCCACAACCTACCCACAAGAAACCATAATACTTGGTGACTTTAATATAAACTGGATGTCTTGCACATCAGAACAGCCTTCTTCCCACATCAACCTACACGGTTTTATACGAACCATTACAGTCTCCACTAGAGCCAATAAGCATAATAATAATGACAGCACCCTAGATTGGATTCTCAAAAACAGTCAAAACCAATCTTACAAAGTAGGGACCCTCCCAGAAGATATAAGTGATCACTCACTCATCTTCTTAATCAGGTATAAGACTGATACCCCAAACCCAACCACATATAAGAAAATAAGATGTAATAAAAATTTTAACCCTGACAGCTTTCACAAAGAACTTGCAGCTTGCGACTGGTCACCCCCAAAACACCTACCATTAGAAAATGCTGTTAAATACTTTAACTCTACATTTTTAACCATTCTAGACTACTATGCCCCAACTCATATAGTAAGAACTAGGTCTAAACCAGCCCCTTGGCTCAGCAAAACTACCAAACAAAAAAATCCTCCATAGAAACAAGCTCTGGGCTAGCTGGCGTACAACCAAAAACCTGGCAGATCAACTAATATTTAGACAATTAAGAAATGAAACTAAAAAATCCATATTGTCAGATAAAAGAAACTATTACTGCCACCTCCAACAAACCCACCAAAATAAACCTCAAAAATTCTGGTCAGGTATAAACAAACTCTTGCACCCAGGTTGCTCAATCACACCCACCCCCTCAGGCTCCAATCTCCTTAGCTCCAACCAAATTGCCAATTCTTTTAACACTTTCTTCACAGACACTATTCAATCTTTGGCCAATTAGCTATCCCCTGACACTGCATCTCCTTCCAATATTATCCCTAACAGCCCCCCAATATTTCAATTCCAACCCGTTCCTACATCCTTTGTCTGCACCCTTATCAAGAAACTTAAACCCACCACCCTCTATGCAAATCTACTACCTGCAGAATACCTGCAAAAAGCAGCCAAAGCTATAGCCTACCCCATATCCATCCTCATTAACAGAACTATTTCTGAAGGAACTATTCCATCTATCTGGAAAATCTCACATGTCATCCCCCTGCATAAAGGTGGCAATTCCAAAGATTTTTCTAACTATAGGCCTATAGCCATATTATCCCCTCTGGCTAAAATCATGGAGAAGTGCATTCATAAACAACTATTAAACCACCTCCTAGCAAACAACCTACTAGCTACCTGCCAACATGGATTCAGACCATTTCACAGCACCTCTCCTGCTCTTCTTTCCTTTACTGATGTCACTAATAAAAACGGTAATATCAACACTCTATCCTCAGCCCTCTTCATTGATCTGGCAAAAGCCTTCGACATGGTCAACCACCAGCTACTCATAAACATACTTAGAAACTTCTCACTGGATCCACTTGCTATACAACGGTTCCAATCCCATCTAAATAACAGGCAACAGGCTGTACTATGGGAGAATAACTTGTCTTCCCACCTACCAATTGCCCTTGGTGTCCCTCAAGGCTCCATATTGGGTCCTCTCCTCTTTTCTACTTGTACTAACGACCTACAATCTGTATTACCTCAAGCCACCTGTATCCAATATGCAGATGACTCCACATTAATATGCTCAGCCTCTTCACTATCACAATTGCATTCCCTAACCCAAGACACGTTTATCACAGTAGAGAATTGGCTTCTTCAACAATGTCTCATCCTGAACAAAAAAAAAAATGCTACAATTTACTCCCACCTGCAGAGCCCCCCCCCCCCCCACTGCATTTCACAGTCACATCTAGCAATGGTACAATCATATCTCCAGACTCTACTACAAAACTACTTGGAGTACTAATTGACAACAACCTCACCTTTGAGCCACATATTAACAACAATATAAAAACAGTAAACAAAAAACTAGGTTACCTCTATAGGATCAAACCCTTTCTTACCCCACTAGCCAGGACCACCATTGCCCGGACCCACCTTATCTCAATGCTACTATATGCATCCCCTATCTATATCAAACTATGCAAGAGCAATCTGAACAAGCTGGCTAGCTCCTACAATAATATTGCCAGATTTGCAACGGGTCTACCTATAGAACCCATCACTGTAACAATCTTAATCAACTAGGGGGGGTTAGAATTGCCAAATCGTATTCTTTCAAACCAGCTAACTATTGCCCATACGATACTGTTTCATCCTACATCTACTCCAATACTAACTAATCTAATCACCCCCTACAATAACCTGAAGACCCTGTGCTCATCAAATAAATTAATGGTAAGGATAAGTAAAACCAACAATCTGGCTGGAGACTCTCTATTCTCTAACACAGTGGGTAAAACCTGGAACTCCCTCCCTACTGATCTAACCTCCTTACCTTCAACTACCCTATTTAAATCCAAACTCAAACCATACCTTAAATCGCACTGGCTATGCCCCTGTGCAGACCCAGACTAACTTCTTCCACTGTCTCCTGACCGTATTCTTCTCACTCACACAAACTAGTTATTCCTTTTCTCTTAACACTATTGTTTGTATAACCCTTTTAAAGTTCAAATAGTGCTCAATTTTACTTACCTTATATTTTGTTGTATGTATATCCATACGTAATATGTAGCTTAGAAGATTTTTTTTCCTTACTCTTAAGATAAAATGTATTTACTAGTAAAATTTGCTAAATCTTAGTAATGTACTTATGTTATTGTGATTCTATTCTGAAGTGTAAAGCTTTTCTCCCGGGCCTCCACAGAAAATGGACATATATCCAGTTGGACTAGCCCGGTCAACAAATGTAAAATAAAATAAAATAAAATAAAATAAAGTAATTGGGTTTTGGAACCCACATCCTTCAGCCGAGTCATGCAACTGCATACCTAATATTCTATCATCTTTCTAAGGTTGTCAGTGGAATATGTGCTTTCTGTCCCTATCAGACCTCTCATATGATTGGGGAAATATACAGACTGAATCAGGGACACTGCATAACAACATCAGGGACACATTTAAATTATTGGCGGTATTAGCTTGACACATTGACAGACTCAGAGCATATGAATTCATACACATTTTCTGAGGTAAATGATGTTTATAACTCTTAATTGTTGTCATTATTCATTACGTGTAATTCACCACCTTTCCTCCAAATGTCACTAGTTTTAGGAGGGATTAAGTGGGGCAGAGTTAGAAACCGAGTCAAAATCTGGGGCATCCCTGGAAATCGGGGACAGCTCAGAGGTATGG
This sequence comes from Protopterus annectens, assembly GCF_019279795.1. Classification (NCBI taxonomy): domain Eukaryota; kingdom Metazoa; phylum Chordata; order Ceratodontiformes; family Protopteridae; genus Protopterus; species Protopterus annectens. Next base: position 1,392,569,197 of record NC_056726.1, read on the forward strand.
TCCCTATTTGTTCCCCCAATGGTTTATGTTCTGTCCAGTGGATGTGCTCTTAGGGATTGAGAGGTATGGGCGTCAGCTATGCCCATTTCGGAATATTACTTACATCCCCGGGGCAGTCCTAATATGACTGCGCCAGTCAACACCTGCACACCTAGGCCCATAATTGCATACCCATAGTTCCCCCACCTGCCACTCCTCTACAGCACTCATACTTACTGTGGGTGCAGGTGTGGTATTAACACACCACTATACACTGCCCACTCTCCCCATGTCGGGACACATGTCGTATGTTGTGTCGAACCATGGGTTATCAAGCTTGCACAACCTACTGGTCCATGTACATCTACAGGCTGGTTTGATAAGTCATTACCGGGACTGTCCTCGATCATTAATTTTTGGTGTCCCACAAGGGACATCGATGTCTATGTTTCAAGATTAGACCTGGCAGGTCTCTCCCACTTGTAGTATCCTGCCAGTGGTCTGGGAAGCAGCGGTGTGTTTACCTTTATTGTGTGTCTGTATGTCTCACCAGCCTAGATGGGGGGGTGGGGTTGATGCTACGTGTTACACGTTTGTTTATTGGATCCCTCACCCCCATATGCATGGCCTGTGAACATATGTTACTCTTAACTGCTGCATCATATCCTAGCTATATACATGTGTATATTTACAGTCACATACATATATATATATATATATATATATATATATATATATATATATATATATATATATATATATATATATATATATATATATATATATATATATATATATATATATATATATATATATTTACATTACTATATGCAGATATATCTGTATATGTATGCATACATCTATATTTATATATATATATATATATATATATATATATATATATATATATATATATATATATATATATATATATATATATATATATATATATATATATATATATATATCTCACAACACATGGGTCTATGGGTGTCTGCATATGTATATATTTATATGTGGGTATGTATCTGTATTCGGTCTCTGTATGTATACATTTGTACTACGAAGAGGGAGAGGCTTATCTCTATGTCACTATGGGTAGATATACACACACATACCTCTACATATATACGTCTACATCTGGTTATTCCGTTCCTTGCCATATAAATTACACTTTGCTGCAGAGGGACTCGTAGTGGGTGTGGCTGCTTGTTGGGTGACACCTCTACCCAATGAACACATTCGCTTACATCCCTAGGGCTGTCCATATAGGCCCACATCAGCCAACACCTGCACACCTATACCCATAAGTAGCTACCCATAGTTCCCTCACTCGCACCTCCTCAACAGCACCCATCCTTACTCTGGGTCCTGGTCTGTTCTGGACACACTACTACATGCTGCCCACTCTCCACTTCACAGAACCCATTTCATACAATTGTCTTGGCCCATGGGTCATCAGGGTTTCACACCCTTGTATTCCGAGTATGTATACACCCCAGCCAGAGTGGTCGGTCTATCACCTTCTTTTGGTCTTGGCAATTTTTGGGGTGTCCCGCAAGGGACGCTCCAGTCTGTGTTCCAAGATTAGAATTCACATGTACACCGTGTACCCCCCAGTTGTATGCTGCCTGTGGTCTGGGGAGCAGTGGACTCTTTACATTGTTTGTGTGTATGTTTCCTGTGTCTGGCTGGGGGGGGGGTGGAAGTTCATGCTACGTGTTTCATGTTTCTTGCATGGACTCCTCACTTCCATTGGCATAGCCTGTGAACATATGTCATTCTTGTGTGCTGTTTCCTATCATAGCTGTATATCTGTGTATATCTATGCACACACATACACACACATACACACACACACACACACACACACACACACACACACACACACACATATATATATATATATATATGCACTTATATGTATATGTTTGCAACTATATATATATATATATATATATATATATATATATATATATATATATATTTATATATACATATATATGTGTGTCTGTAAAGCAATACATACCCCACGCAAACGCACTTACACATGCTTACTGGTGTTTATATATGCTTGACCTGCTTACTAGTGCCTTATTCATTATGACACTGACACTTCACTCCAGTTAACTTTTAATTGATATTTTGCAGGTTATACAGTGGACAGATGTCGCAATATGTTCATGTACAGATTATCGATGGTAAATGGTATGTGATACAGTGGGATTCGGTACGGGAATGTCTGTCCATTAGAGGGTTGCTGTGCTGCTTTATTTGCATATATACCCATATACCCATGACTCCTGGTTCCCCAAACACACACCCCAATGCCTCCCTAACACTGCTGTCATCCATTCTGTAGTCGGATTCACGGTGTATCCACACCACTACACATTGGCCACTCCCTACACCTATAGTCCCATCCCATCAGTTGACTCACTCAACTCCCAAACATTTAGTCCACAAACACTGGTGTCATGAGTGACCAAAAGAATACTATTCACAATTTTTGGGTTGTCCCACCTGGGACACGCATGTCTTTATGTCAAGATTAGACTCTATACTTCATTACATCCTTACTCTCGTTAACATGACACTACAATTAATTAATAAGTATGACTATGTGGTAACGCACACGTTACACATGAGTGCCTAATTATGTAAGTGTTTGTCGTATTTCTTTTACAAATAGACTGGTTTAGTAATTGGCGTTGCCGTAGCAGGCAGATCACAGGAATGATTCCATGTGTGGGAAAGTCCTCACATTTGATTATTTTCAGCACAGCACTGACTTCGGACATTGTACACACTTCTGCGTTTTAGCAGTTTCGTCCCATCCCTCTTCTGCACAACCTGTTATTCTATCTGCTGTCGAGGTTTGTAAGGGCACATTCATGTTATTAATGTCTGCAAATGCAATGAATGTGTTACAGAGAATGTACTTCTACATATTGATGTCTGCATGTGTGCATGCATATATACCTATAACGAACTCGCTAGCCTCCATGGGGTGGTCCAATTAGAACCAGCCCATCCAACCCTGCCACACCTGGCTTCATAATTTCATACCCATAGTTCCTCCACCCCACCCATGTTCAAAATACACGCATACCATCCATTGTCCTCTTGTTATCGCAGCCATGACACATCTCCACACATTGCCCTTTCCAGAGCATTAGGGGCCCTACACGTATGTTGTCCCAACCCATGTATTCTCAGGCTCTCCCACCATTTAGTCCTTGAACATACCCGCCCTTGCTTGTGTAATGGTCGGAAGGCCAAATGGTCTATCAATTGTTGGGTAGTCCCACCAGGGACTACCCTCTGTGTGTAAAGTAGACTTAGCAAATCAACAATGTTACTCCCACTGGTAATATCCTGCCTGTGGTGTGAGTAGCAGTGCTTTGCTCACTCCTGCCCAGCTGGATATGACATATGGTGACAGTGCTATATAATACTGGGGTTGCTGTTGCTTCTCTTCTCATTTCTTTTGTATGCTTTATTGTTAAGTTGTTCTTTCTTCATATATATATATATATATATATATATATATATATATATATATATATATCTGTATATACATTTCCTATGCTGGGCGCTGCTTATACCTGCGCAAGTGCACTCAGACTTGCTTACTGGTACTTATATGTGTTTACTGCTACTTATTTGTGCTTACAACTGCTTACTAGTACCTTATTCATTATGACAGTGCCACTTTGCTTGAATTATATTTAAGTTAAATATCTCATGCGATACTCTTATGTCGGTTTTATGGCAAAACGACATTCATTCCACATGGAAAATGATATGTGCTATTGTTGGGCTGGAACCGTGAATGCCTGTTTGATAGGCGGATGCTCTAAACACTACACTATTGACACTTACATTGATTCCGCATGTTTTTTTCTATTTGAATGAATATGAAGTGTAAGCTATGCTCGGTGGAGGGCAGCGACGTGCAGACACGCTGCGCTTTGCTTACACCTTCGATATTGCTGCAATTCGAATGTATAATAGGGACACGGGGACAGGGAATCTAATTGTGACAGTTCTAGGGACAGGGCTCTACATTCCACTATGTGCTTGTGTGTTTACTACTTCGATTTTATTACACTGTTCATGGACACTCTTGTATGCTTAGCATACATTTCGGTATCCATGGACACTGACTTACTATTGGGGACGGGCTCTACTAGTAGGCATAGTAGGTTTTGCAAGTGTCAGGGCATGTTTACGCCTCCGTAGAGCACTTGTACATGCCCCCTGCACTCGCACACATTTCCTGTGCACGTCGAGGGTGCGGCAGCATGCCCCCATACATATTCATATGGTGCTGCTGTGCCATCTGTAGTGGGGACGCTCGGCACAAGGCTAAAACCGTCCTTGCGCCGAGCTTCTTGAATCCCGAGGATGGTCTTTTGTGGTTTTCTTGTTTTTCCTCTGCTTATGTGGATTTCTTCTGAATACTGTGGTTTCTTTTTGACTCCCAAAAGATTTATTGCTTAACTGGCTACTCGTAACTATTTATGCAAATAACCTTTGCATTAAGTATTCCTGCCAGGATCATGACTGAAAGGGTGAACAAAATCATTCTTCTTACTCAGTTATCAGCTTATTTACTATGAAAAAATGTGTGCAAAAGGTGAGTGCTTTAAAGCTATAATAATAGTACATAGAAATTCTCTTTCACCATTTTACTGGCAATCATTTTAGTGGACAAAAATAAAAGGACTGCAAGACAAAATAGTCTGCAGTGTTAGTAGGCATTTGTTATATTAACAATGTCTGTTAATTTTTTACCAGATTGTGCACTCAGTGCCTGCCATCCTTAGCTCCTGCTGCTTATTTATCCCATTTGTTCCTCATCAAGGGGGAGAGGGTTGACTGGGAGGGGTCATCATTAAGACAGCTATCAGGGTGGTTTGTGTTTTTTTTTCTTTTTTCTTTTTGCAGCCCTACATCTCTGAAAACACTTAGCTATGCAAGGAAAAGGGTCGTGCAATAGCCATTCCCTCACTGCAAGGGAATTTGCCAGCAAGCAGTCCCTCCTACCAAACTTGAAACACAGTAAGTGGTTTTCATGGTGTGCTCCAGAGAAATCCCACTGTATCTGTGCTCCTTAAGCATGTGTAACACTCCCCCCTTCCTCAGGTAAGGGTAAACTGGCCAAGTCCCTTCACTCCCCTGCCTCCATCCCTGTCTCCTCCAGAGGCAACTAATCAAACTAGGGTCACCTGGGTTACAGTAATAGCATCATCTGTATGTACCACAGAACCAGAAACATATTTCTTAATGGGCACACATTAAACCTCAAACATTTGTTTACAATTGTAGATAATTTAATTGTGGAAATGGAAGTATGTGCAACTAGGGATAGGAAGGAGATGTGAAACTATTACCCTGTATAGAGAAATATATTTCAGATATACTTAACTAGTTAAAGGTCAAACAGAATATGTAAATAAAAAAAATTTAAGTAAAGCATAAGGCCACAATGTTCTGCCATTATTGGGAGTCCCAGACAGAAATGATATGTTGTAGAGCTACCTATAAAATATATAAACCATGGTGCTGCAGTATGATGGATGTTACATTGGGTCATCATAACACAGATAGACTTGGAGTTTAAACAGAGGCAGGTGTGCTGTCAGATTTAATTTGCACGTAGTCCACTGAGATGTCTTGATACTTATTTGAATATTTTATAACACAGGAGCAAGCATAAAACCTCATTCAGGTATGCCTTTATTTCAATATTCACTTTGGACCCAATTCCAAAAGACTTACACTGAGACCAGATGTTTTGGAATATGGCCCCTGGTACCTGTTCATAGATGGGCCTTATACCAAAGTAAGTCACTTACACTGAGAACAAGTCTTTCTGAATCATGGCAGACTTACACTGACAGCAACTCTTTTGGAATCTGGCCTTTTCTTGTGTAAATTTGTATGCACTTTATATTCATTAATTAATGTTGCTCAGTTTGATTTAAAGTTAAACATGTTTCATATTTTCTTTTCATTTTTGGTTTATCTGTTGTTTTTAGAGAGGACTTATACATTTGTCTAGGCATTTCTTTCAAATAAATGAAATTAATGAACAAAACAGTAGTACTTTGTTTGGTCTCTAATCAGTCAGACTCATATACACATGTACATGGCAAAGTATTATCACCCAAGTAATAATTATATCATTTCTTGTAAGCAATTAATAATTTATTGTAACACTGTTCCTTCTTCCGGTCACACTGCGGCAGCCACTGTCAGTGCAAACCAAGATCTGGCACTGGCAAATGCATTGTAATGCTTTAGAGACTGGAAACCTTGAAGAATACATAGTATCCATTTTTTATACTCATTTTATGGCATACATGGTCATGCAGACTGAAGGCTATCCTAGAAAGCAATGAGTGCAATGTAGAAACTAGCTGCTGGTAGGATACCAGTATATCACAGGGTATACAAACTCCAGCACTTATATGCTTATCTTGGGACAGTTTAGCATTACCAGTATGCATGCCAGTATGTTTTTGGAATGTGGAATGAAACCAGGGAAACTAATGAAACGTCACAAAAATGCTGAAAACCTGAACATTCTACACAGGAGTCACCCCAGCCAAATAAATCAGACTTGGAAACCAAGCACAATGACACATCAGTGCTAATTAGTGGCTTAACTGAGATACCCATTATAGGACATTGGTTATAATAAGGAAGAATAGGATTAAAACATTTCATATGAAATAATACTTATCCAATGCATCCTGTACTATTTGCTGCTATACTGGATTAGTATAAGTAAGGAAGATAACTAGGAACGTGTTATTGCATTGCATTAATGCAAAATGAAGGAGATATAAAACATTTAGCCTATTCAGACAATTGGGCATTTTGTATTTACTGTGTACATTATATTTAACTAATTAAAGGTAACAGTGAATATTTAAATAAGATATCAGGCCCCCAGGCAACAGAAGAAAAAAGCAGAACTATGGAACTAGAAAATGGTATGAGGGACAGGAAAATGTGGTAGTTCAGAAGTGCACCCTGCAAGATATTAGATTTCATTTTAATGTTTTTGACCCTACAGATTACAAATAGGATAACAAAGAAGAGGGTATGAAAGAAACATATCACTGCAGCACAGAAACAGATAAGGCATGACGTAAAATGAGCATTTGATTTAAACTGCTTACACCCTGTGTTGTTATATTTGGAACAGCATGTATGATATTGTTTATTCATTCATTTGTTTGTTTAGTTAGTTAACAAAGTGGGAAGGTCTAAATGGAATAAAGTTTAATGAATGTTTTAAATTTAAACTACTTTTAAAAGAGCATCTCACTAGCCACTGACTATGCTCCTGTACCCACCCAGGCTGACTTCTCTAATCTGACTGATCTACTCCAATGTCATATGTATTTCCAAGATATTTTATACTTGTCCAACTTTCACTCCTCCTCCAACCCATTATACCTCCGAATGTTGTTCCCTTTTCTCTTGTTCTTTCTAAAAAAAAAAAAAAAAAAAAAAAGGTAGAGAGTAAACAATACTTTTCATCATGTTGCAATGTTAGTATCCTGTATATTATAAATCTCCTACCTGTTTTCAATGGAGTTAATTTTTGTAACTACCTTTATTTTGTTTGAAACGTGTGTATCTTTTATTTTACTACATTGTTTGTTTGTTAACTACGTCTTGAAGCTCTCCGCTGAAAATGCGCCCCTGGCCCAGTTGGACACTACCCAGTAAACAAATGTAAAATGAAATAAAATAAATAAAATAAATAACATAAGTAAAAAACTGCATAATCAATGATCATATAGACATTAGAATTTAGAAAGCTAATGTCATCTTTTGGTTACTGTGCCTCCAAAGGTGTAAATTATGTGCCTGTTTGCAGATAATGCGGCAGTTTATAGTTTATGTAAAGATTTTTATGCTGGTCAGTCAAAAATGCTTTTTTTTTTTTGGTGTGAGTTCATGTATACACATGTATGTGCCTCTCTCTCTCTCTCTCTCTCTGTGTATATATATATATATATATATATATATATATATATATATATATATATGGGTCTACTGTATAACTTCGAAAATACACTTCTTCGAAATTACACAGTAGACCCTGGGTTACACGAAAGTGCACTTACTCGAAAGTGCACTTTCGCAAAACCTGCTTCAACGAACGGGCTACGTACTGCAGTTTAGTGCAGTAGTCACGGACCTTAGGGTTAGGGCACGGGTCATGGTAAGGGGATAGTTAGTAGGACTATCCCCTTACCATGACCCGTGCCCTAACTCTAAGGTCTGTGACTATAGCACCACAGTGGAGGACATAAAACGTTTTCCTACTGTCCTCCACTGTGGTGCGATACGTTCGCAGAAGCAGTGTTCATGGAAGTGCACTTTCGAGTAAGTGCACTTTCACGGAACACAGGGTCTGCTGTATAATTTTGAAGTGTATAATTTTGAAGTGTATTTTCAAAGTTATACAGTAGACCCATATATATATATATATATATATATATATATATATATATATATATATATGTGTGTGTGTGTGTGTGTGTGTGTGTGTGTGTGTAGGGCATGCAATGAAAGGGAGCATATTAATAATACTGCATGTGTCTTTTTTTTTAAACCGCCATTTTACATTTTCTGTTTTGGTGTGGTTAAAGAAAATGAGTGCAGTAGTGACTATGAAAGCTTACTTGTCAAACACGACTGGGAATGGCAATAGAAACTTCAAAGAAATAAAGGGCAAGATGTGAATGGAAAATTTAGTATCAAACCCTGGGTTAAAATATTTATTGTTAAGAGTTTTTAGTTTTTCATATTTAGCATATTTATCATTTAGGCAGTTAATGTTTTATATTTTGGTGCATGTAGCTTTATTTACTTATTTATTATCCAGAGATTGGGCTAGGTGTAGATGTGCTTAATTAGATTATTTTGATGTGTATATATACTGCATGTTTTCCCCTACTTATCTATTTGTCCTGATGCAGCCATGAGTCCCTGGTAAAAATCTGAGTTTTTAATAAATTGCCTTTATCAGGGGTTCTGAGCAGCAAGCAGTAGGTCTAAATACAAATGCTTGCTAAAATGCCCAATGCCTAAACAAACAGTTGTAAAACAATCCTGTCCATTTTTTTTTCTCTCTCTGTGCTTGTTACCACTACCCAATATCCTTTGTATTAAAACTCATACTAGGATGGTCAATCCCCCAATGTATTCAGGATATTTCTTTCCTTACTTAGTAAATCATTTAAATGCCTACTAAAAGACATTGTACCAATAAAATAATAACACAAAAATAAGAAGTATCTGAATTAAAACAATAAGGACAATGTAAGTGAATAAACAAAAATTTCTAAAAACAGTTTTTGTGTTTTTCTAAGAGGATTTAGAAAGACTTTCCTATACAGATAGAATTTTAAAGATTTCCTGAAGGGAAACTCAGAATTCCACATGTGAGTAAGAGCAGGTAGTTGATTTCAAAGCACTGGAGCAATTTAGGCAAATGTAGTCTACTAGATATTTCAAGACTGGTCTGGGGAATTCCTAGCAGTCTCTCATCTAATCACCTGAAGCGCTTAGCCAGGGCAGTAAATTCCAGAAAGTCAACCACAATTGCAGTTCTAACACAGTTCTAAAGTAAATTATACCTCCATAGTAAAACTGAAACTGGGGCACTGCCCTACAGTACTAATTCATTATATTAAAGACAGCCATGTAGTAGCTGTCACTGCAGAGATCACAGCTGTGGTTTAGAAAGCATACAAAAGTGCCTAATACACAACATATAGACAAGAAAAGTTCCACTGACCCATTTTGCATACCGGCCTCACTCAGTACCATTTATTCACTATGTAAATATTTAGTATATCCAAACAGTACTTGTACCCTTCTCCAGAAATTTTTATTTTTCCCATAAATAAAAATAATCGATAATCATCTCTCAAACCTTCCCCACCCCATGACCATTCCCCTTTCAGACACAGGACACAGCACCCCTCATTTCATTATTTGCCTTAAACAAACCTACAATGCATTCTTCTTCTTTCCTGCACTAGATATTGCTCTCCCTTCTTATCCTGGTCTCTTACTGATAGGTTTGCAGTTTTTTTTCTATTAGTTCCTATGGGATATTAAACAAATTGGCATAATTTCTATTTGCGAGCAATGCAGTACACCGAAGGAAGACTTCAGCGCACCTGCTGTGGATGCAGTTCCAGAAGTCACCTAGTCTAGGCAGACCGAGGACTTAAGTTTTCAGCAGAGGATAGTTAGGGATTCCGAGCATGCCAGTGTGATTCCAAAACACATTGTGCATATAAAATACAACTGAAATGTAACAGCCATGCTGACTTCATTTTTGAAATCCTTGGCATATACTATACAGACCCCAAGGAAGTCTAGCGAATGCTACACATTATGGCAAAATCCGTAGTAAAATGTAAAAAAATATATAAAAATGCAACTTGCTCTCAATATACTGTAACAGGCAGCAGTGATGCAAGCTATAAATGAGTAGCTGTGCATCCTAAAAGGCAGCCAGCTAGAGTCAGAACAAGACTGCAACTAAACCAGTTGTCAGATCAGGAAATAATCAACAGAAATTGTCTAGACAGACAAATGGTGCAGGCTGTCTGTAACATGTGTGCCCCACACGTCTGGTCTGTGAGGAAACCCAGTCCCCTTGAAACCAAAGTGTGTCTCAGCCTAGATGTAATTGTATCCGGGACATTCAAGAGACACATGGGGAATGCTGTGGGAGTATCACATCACAGATGCCATTGCTGTGACTGCTTATTTGCCTGCAGCAGGAGGTGGACACCTTCTGACACCTGTCGATGTACAACATTTCCTTGCCTGCATCTACTGTGATGCCCTGTGTTGTTGTGTGGATCTGCCAGCAGCAGTGCTCCAGACTGTGGTGTGTTGATCAATGGCCTCACCCTGTTAAACATCCTGTGCCATCATCTTCTGAATGTGTCAACAAGTGGACTTCCACATCTGAGGATACATCTGGTGTAACATCAATGACAACCTCACAGATGGACTCTCCAAACAACTCAAGATCCTCTATATTACCATGCTGAGACACATCATGAACAACATCATGATCACTGGATGGGCTGCTGGATGATAAAGACAGTGGATGTGGTACAAGATACAAAGACAGATCAGGACAATGTGTCAACAGCAGGTGATGGATATCAGAGACACTTGGAATATTTATTTCACTGCAGTGTTACAAATACTAATGACTTCACTTGCAGTCTATTGTATGTATGTTTCAATGCATGTCATACCATAACTATATAATCTTTTTATGTGGCCAACATATATGACGTGTGATGCATAAAATATGAAAACGCACTTGGCAAACACTCATGGGATGATGTTGTTCCACTGGGTTGAACTTCAACTAGTGTAGGGGAAAAAAACATTACGGATCACATCATTCACACTATTAACCAGGTGAATTCAGTTAAAACATTCAGAATGTGTGACATACACATACCACTCATATGTGCACTTGGAGGACTCCTGCTGCGTAGAGGTTGTGGGTTGTACTGTGTATCCTGCAGTGGGAAAGTAAAGAGAAAGGCAGAGCACAGTCATGTAGTTAGCAAAATGAATACTGACAACATCACATATACAACACAGTAATATGGGCTGCAAATACTTACATGATGGATGTTGCAACTGTACACCAGGAGGGCCTGTATTGAAAAATATTGACAAAAATGTCAGGCATCACTTGTACTACACATTGTTGAAAGCTATGACAAAGTCACTGTAACATACCTGGTGTTTCTGTACTCAGATAATGTTTGGCTTGCCCCTTCACTGGATGTACCTGTAGTGTTCAATGTTAGGGAAAAGCAATGTAATAGTAAATAGCATTGCCATTAAATGAAGCGGGAGCACTAACAAGGTACTGTTTACAGCAAGAGTACAGAGACACTCACCTGCTGCTCCCTAGTGTAGGCCTGAAGTAGCTGAACCTGTGAATATTAATGCAATAAACATTTCAAATGTTGTTTGCACTGCTCTGTCTGCAACTCAGATGTACCAATACATGTTGTATCAACACACGGAGTTATACTTACGTTCATCATCCTCACCCTTTGTGGAAGTGTTTTCATGGCTCAACTCTACTGCTGTAAATCATAAACAGCAATACATGAATATGCATGCTGAATCAATATGCACTGAGTGTCACAATACTCATCTCTGTAATGGGCATAAAAACATACATGTCCATCCTGGAACTCCAGCTTCAATCCCACCACCAGGGATTCATTGCTCCCCTCTTGTTGTATGTTGTGAAGCCAAAAAATGTTGATTTCATTGGGGGGAGGTCAGTGGTGGTCGCACCACCGGTGGCATCCCTCAGTCTCTCATAATGTGTCACTCTGTTGGTTGCACGGAGAATCATGTCGAAGGACCATCATCTACAGGCCTCATGGAATCAGTTGTGTCCTACAACTGCATTGATCATGTTGGTAAGGTCTGTCCAGATTTCATTTCTCCAAACAGTGTCACCCGGATGGCCTAGAAGTCTCCTTCCATGTTGGGAAACAGCATCAATTATGATTTCATTTTCCTGGGGGTAAAAGTTGCCACCCCTAGGATGGTTGGCCATCTAAAAAACATTATAAGCACATGATAATATTCATTGTCGAACACATTTATGCATTTGATTCTGTGAACAGCATATGTCAAAATAAACGCTGTGTATTCCTGTGCAATGCAAAGATCTGTATAACAAAGTCTGTGATAAATACTAACAAGACTTGTAAAAAGTAACAACAATGCCTTCATGCAACATCTGTAAAACCAGCAGAACTTGTAATATCTGTGCAGATCAGACTGGGACTGGTAGCCCTGACACCACATATATGTTGAAGAGGGGTTCAAAGACAACAGCATCATGCCACCTGAGTCTGCTTACACTTAACATTAAATAACTTACTGAAAGCAATGGAGCAGCTCAGGATCCATAGGTAGTACAGATATTCCTAGTATACTGAGTCAGAATTGATAACACTTTTGTTAAGAAGCATTATTGAAGAAATGCACGTAACAGCAACAGCACATGTTTTAACACTGTTTTAGGATACATGATTTAAGAAATATCTGTAATATCAACATCACATATTGGATATGTGTCCTGTCATTGTCATAATCCATAAGTTTCTGTAGTTAGACCAAAGAGTGCAAGGAATTAGCAGTAAGAATTGTGGATGATCTGTAAATCCCCTCCATATAGTGTTATCATTTGCAGTGGAAGTCTGTCTGTGCACCTGCATATGGGACCGAACCAAAATATTAGAAGAACAGCACCTGTATGCATACATTTCCAGACAACATGACTCCAGGAATGTATAACAACTTCTGTTAAACTTAACATTTTGAGTAAATAAGACTTTAAAAATGTACCTTTTGAAATTATTATCTTTAACAGATTTACTAATTACCACTACAGAAATTCCACCAGTTGCCAATGTACCTCTCACTCAGACTCACAAAATCAAAGTGCACCTTCTGTACATCAAGCTTTAAGTATCATTTGCACCATACATAATTAATGAGGTTCATTAAAATTCAAGTTTTTTGAATCTCATTCATGCATATCCATGTAAATTGCCATTATGTGCTGAAACACCCAGGTGTACAGCGTGAACACCCAATAGGCATCAATAAATGGTACCATGTGTGGCATGTTCCCATTATCTTCGAATAATCTTAGAACATGACATCAGTACCAATTTCAAATATTGATTTTGATACATTTATTGATCAGAACATTGCCAACTGCAAATGGAGTGGTACCTCAGTGAGCAATTCTGTGTTTTGTATTTTTCAGATTTATTCTACTTGAGGCTACTTCATGGAGGCTGAGACGTGTCCGTGCACCCAACTGAGCCAAAGAGGGGATGACCCAGATGTTGGGTGTGTACACTGGACTGGAGCAGAGAATGAGAACCAGGCCCAGGAACTTCACTGTGACTGACGTCTGGAACCAGGATCGCAAAGGATCATCAATGGGGGATGGGGATCTACTGCACTGGAGTGCAGGTTCATCACCGTTATGATGACCTGCTTCAGAGGGACACAGAGGAGCTTCAAAGGATGGTCAATGAAGTGTCGGGGCAACCCTTAAATCACTACTGCATACCTCTCAACTGTACACATTTTCACAGAATGTCCAGATATTTGGCTCATATTTTGGCCTGTTCCTCTTTTTCCTGGCAAATCACTGGGATGATCTCAGGATTGTAGTCACTACGTAATGACATATATTTGAGATTCAGACTTCAAATCCTTCAGAAAATGTATTTTAAAACAAATCCTGTTACTCTAGCAACTTTCTAAGTTTATAAGAGCGATATTTAAAAATATGTTCCTATTTGTACCCCCATTTTGTCAAGCTTCATCCAGACTTTTTGCATGAAGAGGCTGAGAGGTATGCACTACTGTAAGTACCAATATTCTATGCATACCTTAGCATTGCTATGGAATTTGCAGATATTTGTTTGAACCATATATGTTATATAGATGTTTTATAAGCATGTATTAGCTGCTGTGAAAATTATGCCATGGAGATAATTCAGTGGACTTTGTAAATACTGCCCTCTTAACTATGGGTAAGATACCATGTTCTTATTTTATTTAATAACCAAATAATATCCATAACTATGTCCTTTTTAGATGTGCATGTTTTACAACATCTTAGTACATAATTTCACATAGCCTCTGTTCTCCTGCATCACAGACGGCTTCACCACCTAGCCTGCGGATGACGATGCATTTCATAGCTTTCTGTTATAGTCCCCCTGTATCACCTACTGGACTGTTAACTTGCTTACATCATTCTTCCTAAATAAGTACACAGTTTATTTAATGTAAACATTAATGCGCGTACCATTGCTTAAACATGTTTTTAGTTGTGTTGATAGCTGTTATGTCTTCACTGTGAGAGGTGTTAAAATTGTATGTGTGTTCTATATTCTTCCATTTATCGCAGGATTTCTAATAAACACCTGTAGTACCTGTTCTTTATAATGAAAGCATTGTTGAATGTTAGCTCACCCTGTAAAAGAACTGCCTGCAAAGCCTACATTTTGGCATGTTGTTGGTTCCAAACCACATAGGGGAATGTGTTACCTTGGTTAACTTCAACCATATAATTTATTTTAAAAACATATTGCAATACTTTATATTAAGGTTTATGTTGTGCATGGTAACAACTCACTGATAAAGTCTTTCTATGAATAATGCCATAATCTGTAGCGGCCTGATAGCATCAGTTGTTGAACAATATTGTTTGAAGAGTAGAATGTGCCGAGTGTTGGCTTACATGGTAAGGAAGCAGGCTACTATGTCTATGTTTTCTGTGCTATGTGTTCAAATCTTGAAAGGGGGCAGATATATCTTAAACCGTTATATTGATTTCATATACCCATAGCATTCATTTACCAAAGCATATTACATTTATTGATGTTAATGTATATTTTGAGTGTTGTTGAGAATAACTCAGTTATTTGTCAAATTCCTACTGAAATCTCTGTAATGTATTACATTCTGTTAACATCAGCTATTTAGCAGCAGGGCCAGTACATCTTGATAAATCCTAAACAAAAGTAAACCAGTTCCGATAGAACACTCGAGTGATGTTGACAGTTATCCACACGGATGTGTTGCATAAAAAAGTAGATTTATTGAGCGCGCTTTCGTCTTAGAAACCAAGACTTCATCAGAAAACAGTTACAATTCAAAAACACAATGCCCTTAAGCTAATGAAATCATTAATTAACAATCAGTTGTACATCTCCCCTATCATACTTAATGCAGCATACCAATATTTCATGATTTTAAAATGTTTTAAAAAAACTACAAGTAAATGCAGCTATAAAGATGTAATAAATATGATACTAGTGCATCACATATAAATTAATACAATATTAATAAAATATAATTTAATAAATTCCATATACATTAATAAAAATAAAATATGACTTCTTCTACTTAAAAGAAAACATTTAAAGCTTAAATGAATGGTATTTTAATACAGACACAATACTACATGCTTCATTAATACCGGGGGGGGGGTGGGTGGGTGGAATTCAGCCTTAGCTGCCACTTTAACTCTTCCCTATCTAACCTGTTTTTCCAATCACCACCCCTGATGTCATTATCAAGGTTCTCAAGAATACCAAAAAGAAAAGTTTTACATAAACTATTACCCTTTAAATGCTTATGAAGAGCATTATTATCATCCTCACGTCTAATGGCATAAAGGTGCTCGTAGATCCATTTACGCAAAGCCCTTTCAGTTTTTCCAACATAGAACTGTTGTCAGTTTTGACAAATAGAAATATAAACCAGTTGCTTTGAGTCACATGAACCTCTCTCAAACCACACCTTTCTCTTAGGGGAACCAATTTCCACCCAGTCAACCCCTAAGATATATGAACAGTATGCACAGGAACCACAACTCCTACTTCCTCTTGATGTATCATTTATTTTTATAGGATGTTCCAATAAAAACGTGAGGTTATTATTAGTTTTAAACACAAAATGAGGTTTTTTGCCTACAAAGTCCATGAGACCATCCTCACCCTTAAACATTACCCAGTTTCTCCTCACTATTTGTTGAATGTCCTTACTAAGTAACCCATATGTCAAAACCATGAATTGACTATAGTTTTTATTCACAGAATATTCAACAGGGCTTGATAAAATCTGAAGGGGTTTACCTAGTAGGGGTACAAATTTCTTACCCCATTCATTTAAAGCCTCCTCACACACAGAATGTAACAAAGATGTGGGGTAACCCTTATCCATGAAGAGGTTAACCAGGGTAGCTATCTCAGTCTTACAAATCTCTTTACTGGAGCACATTCTAGCTATCCTCACCATTTGGCCCTTCACAATATTTTTCTTAATGTTTCCTGGGTGACAACTGTTGTACTCCAAATAATCATTTGAGCACATAGGTTTCCTGTATATTCCCGACACAAAACAACCCTTAGTATTATCCACAGAAATAGTTACATCCAGATAGTTTATAGACTTATTGTCTTGTGTAGCAGTAAATTTGAAGTAATCACAAGCAGTGTTGATGTAAACAAAAAATTCCTTTATAGTTTCATCCCCCCTCCATAAAATAAAAATGTCATCCAAGAAACGGAGGCAGGCCCACCATTTACCTGAGAATTTGCTGTTAAATATATGTGATTTCTCCCAGGAATACATAACGAGGTTCGCAAAAAGGGGGGCACAACTAATACCCATAGCAACCCCTTTTGTCTGTTTGTAAAACTCCCCCTCGAATATAAAAAAAAAATTTTTAATATAATTTCCATAAGGACCATTACAAAATTCATTAAAGTGTTGCTTAAATTACAAACATCTAATAAAGCTTCATAGAACAGGTTCAAACCCTCACAATGGGGAATAGAAGTGAATAAATCTACTACATCAATAGTAGAAAAAACATTTGTCTCATGGAAATATTCACTTTTTATCTTGCCCATAAAATCCCATGAGTCATGTAATATATAATCAATGCTCTTCAAGTTCCCACGAACCATCCTTTCCACAAATATCCCCAGTGGGTAGGTCATACTGTTCTCAGAACTTATAATCAAACGATATGGTGGGTAATGTTTAAGGGTGAGGATGGTTTCATGGACTTTGTAGGCAAAAAACCTCACTTTGAGTTTAAAACTAATAATAACCTCAAGTTTTTATTGGAACAGCCTATAAAAATAAATGATACATCAAGAGGAACTAGGAGTTGTGGCTCCTGTGCATACTGTTCATATATTTTAGGGGATGACTGGGTGGAAATTGGTTCCCCTAAGAGAAAAGTGTGGTTGAAGAGAGGTCCATGTGGCTCCAAGCAACTGGTTTATATTTCTATTTGTCAAAACTGCCAACAGTTCTATGTTGGAAAAACTGAAAGGGCTTTGCGTAGATGGATCTACGAGCACCTTTATGCCATTAGACGTGAGGATGATAATAATGCTCTTTATAAGCATTTAAAGGGTAATAGTTTATGTAAAACTTTTCTTTTTGGTATTCTTGAGAACCTTGGTAATGACATCAGGGGTGGTGATTGGAACAACAGGTTAGATAGGGAAGAGTTAAAGTGCTAAGGCTGAATTCCACCCACCCCCCCAGGTATTAATGAAGCATGTAGTATTATGCCTGTATTAAAATACCATTAATTTAAGCTTTAAATGTTTTCTTTTAAGTAGAAGAAGTCATATTTTATTTTTATTAATGTATACGGAATTTATTAAATTATATTTTATTATTAATATTGTGTTAATTTATATGTGATGCACTAGTATCATATTTATTACATCTTTATAGCTGCATTTACTTGTATTTTTTTAAAACATTTTAAAATCATGAAATATTGGTATGCTGCATTAAGTATGATAGGGGAGATGTACGACCGATTTTTAATTAATTATTTAATTAGCTTATGGGTATAAAAGCATAATGTTTTTGAATTGTAACTGCTTTCTGATGAAGTCTTAGTTTCTAAGACGAAAGCGCGTTCAATAAATCTACTTTTTTATGCAACCCATCTGTGTGGATTACTGTCAACATCACTCGAGTGTTCTATCGGAACTGGTTTACTTTTGTTTATGGTTAGTGTCTCGCAGTTCCTGGTTTTATGTTTTCTTGATAAATCCTGTTACATGTCTGAGCAATACACCCACAACCTAAATGACAGTTTGTTGTGCGTATCTGTCACACAGGTGCTAAGCTGAATGTTTTACATAAAGTGTAAAATCTGGGATTATTGCTTATGATGTGTGGTTTAGTACACTTTTATGTCTGGCTCTGTTCTGATTGATGGTCACTTAAGTAGTTACTCATTTGTTAGCAGCAGTTCATTATCAGCAAGCATATTCACAAAGTTTTGTTTTTTTAGGCTACTGATTCCGGCTTGTTTTTGAAGAGAACACATGCAGTTGTATACATATAATACTGTTATTAACAGATATATTAGATCTTGATATATTTAAAGTTGTATTGGTTGAACAAACACATTGTTTTTAAAGTTGTACTCATTATATTGATGTGTGTTCAACCAAATATCACTCTGCCTGTCTCAGAAGTTTGTCATATGGTTTGGATATTGTCCACAATATTGTCCAAAACCTTTTTCCTCATTTTTACAATGGCATGTTGTGGCTGCTCATATAAATCATTGAATGCAGACAGTAAAATATGTTTTTTGAACATTCATACATTTGTACACAGCTAATGACCCATGTGTATGTTTGTGTGACTAAGCATATAGAATTGTTTAGGAAAGAATACTGTTGTTCTTTTTAGGAGTGCGACATATAGGGCCATAAGTAACTCTGTCAATAATGGATGTGTCTCAGTCCCTGTGTAAATTCATAATGATACTGTGTTGTGCTATGATTTTCATGGGACTGTTCTGCGTAATAGACATCGTTTTTCTTTAGTGGTTGTGTTTTGAAATTAATCTTTACAGAGCATGCTACCCGAGGATGTTTGCCTATCCGAAGAAGATGACATGCACATGGGAGGCCACTGTCAGATTCTTCCAAAGAAGATGGTGCCAATGATGATGACACTGCTGAGGCACCTCGACCTGCCCCTGCCTGAAACATGCTGCCTGCACCCTGGAGGAGACATCAACACAACCGTGATAAAGACAATTTTCAGGAGGAGATCTGGGAGGTCATGACTGATGTGTTTTGAACACAGATGACAGACATGATGGGGACCTTCTTTGATGAGATGGCATGGGCTATGTGGGATTCATTCAGGATGAAAGCTTGCAAGATCATTTAGGAGTCAGGTCCATTTCAGCTTTGTCCTTCTGCTCGGTAGGTATTCCATGTGTGCTCCACTTGTGTTATGCTGCCAGCATGGTGACTGACATTTAATACATTGGCCTGCATATGCACTCTAGTGCATGTGTACCATGTATCAGTCATTCTTATGTATTATTATTATTATTATGATATGACATGTATTTTGGTTTCAAAATGTGCATGGCACACATTATCGCATTACACTGTCCACACACATTCAACTGTCCATGCATTGTGGCAGTTAACCTGTTGATAGTGCTGCAATGGGTAACCTATAGATATGTGTCTTACTAGGAAAAATGACAGACAACATATGTTGCCCATAGTCTATCACTAACAGTGCCATATGCCTTGGATTTCTGTTTTGCCATATTAGATATGTGCAACATACAGACATGTCATTCCACATGTTTTGGAGTGACATTTGTCATGAAGTCCCATTGTCGTGATGTGGTGTTGTAACATAGTTTGGCAATACTAATGCCATATGCAATCATATACAGTTATATCCTGTCTGTGTACAGTTCTCCTTTTTTGACTGCATCAAACAGCAAGGTAACGTTAATCTCTACACAGTGTTACAGATTACACCTTCTTTCTCTGTATATTACACCATGTTTGTTGTATGTAGCATTTCCACACCCATGATGTATTGACATTGGTGTGCACCTTCCATAAATAGTTGTACACATTATGACTCTATGTGTGTGTGCACATAGTCAGATACATACTGACACAAAAATGTACCTTTGACAAATGAATATTCAGTGATTTACTGCTTATGTGCTGTAATAATGCTCACAACAGTGTCCTCTGCTCCGTAATGAGCAGGATGGTTGACATACACCTGTGTTTCTTTAGTTGACATTTGCATGACAATATATGTCTATATGAGTGCAATTTTTAGCTTCTTACCTATGCATGTTGATGTGACATGATTGCACATTATTGTGCATGTGTGTTTTATACATGTCCAGTTTTGTGAACATCAGAAATTCACATGGCCATTTGACATACATTTTCCATTTGGTTAAATGTATGCCTGTGTGGCTTCTACAGCACCCTGTGTGCTTTGCACATGCATTTGCTTTGTGTAAACTTACCCTGTCCTGCTTTACCTTGATGTGGTCCCCAAGTTGTCTACTTCCCTTCCACCTTAATATTTCCCAAGTATTTTCTGCAGGTATGTTTACCTTTGTTAAAACCACTGTCCATTGCCATTTATTAATCTGACACAGTGAGCATGTGCCACATGTATGCCCATTGTACAATGAAAGACATATGCACACAATTGCTAGCTAATAGTTGCAAAACATCCTTGTTACTGTCTGCGGGGCCTGTGAGGCCTACAATACACTATGAACTCTGTGAGCTTGGAATCAACTTGAAACATAGTCCAAAGTGCTATGTGCAAGCAGAACCAACTTTTGCCAGTTACAGAAGTAGGAGAAGATGAAAGGGATGTGAAAGATCATGAAAACAGGGATCTCGGGCTGGAGTCACTGCCAGATTAAAAGCTAACCCCTACATGCGTGCACTCCCATCTATTTTACTGGCAAATGTTTGCTTCTTAGAAAACAAAATGGACTACCTAAGACTAGAGTTGACTACTCAAAGCAAGGTGAGAAACTGTTGTGTGCTTATCTTTACAGAGACATGGATAAATTCTAACATTAATGACAGTGCAGTTTAGTGGAAAGGCTATTATTATTTCAAACGGACAAATCCCAGACTCTTGGTGGGAAATCTTGGGGAGGAGAACTCTGTATTTATGTCAACATTAATAACGGGTGTTCCAACTACAAGATGGTCTCCACTGACTGCTCTGAAAATATAGAATACATGTTGCTAAAAGGCCATTCTACTTGCCTAGGGAATTTAATGGGGTTAGTATTACAGCTATATACATTTCTCCCAGTGCTAATATAAATGAAGCACTGGCAATGTTATACCAGCTGATCAGTGAATTACAAAACCAGAATCTGGACCATGTTCACATAATAGCAGGAGACTTCAATCAGACCAATTTGAAGTTAATTCTACCATATTACTACCAGCATGTGGATTTTTCAACTAGGGGTGATAACATATTGGATAAAGTCTATACCAATGTCAAACTAGCATTTAAGGCAGTGCCTCACCCTCACCTGGAAAACTCAGACCATCTCTCTATAATGCTAGTTCCAGTATATAGACCAATACTAACCAGAAGGAAGCCATCCAAGACACAATTAAGGATATGGCCAGAGGGAGCAGTCTCAGCACTCCAAGATTGTTTAGAAAACACAGATTGGAACATGTTCAAAGAGGTGGCCACTGTAAACCAGCACATCAACCTAGGTGAGTACACAGAGTCTTTGATGGGATATATATCAAAGTGTATGGATGATATGACAGTCAATAAGAACATCACCATATGGGCCAACCAGAAACCCTGGTTTACAAGTGGGGTGTATGAGCTTCTGAGAGCATGCAATGCCACCTTTAAGGTTGTGGGATAAGGATGTCTTTAGGTTAGCCAGAGTGAATCTAAATAGGGGTGTGAGAGATGCCAAACGTGCCTATGGACAGAAAATTTAGAGTCACTTCACAGACCTAAAAGACTCCACGTGTCTGTGGCAAGGAATTCAATCCATAACAGACTACAGGCCCTCATCTTCTCAGTGTGATGACAGCACTGAATTTCTCATCAATCTCAAAATATATTTTAGCCAGTTTGAAGAAAAGAACAACACTACAGCAACACGTCTCTACTAGCCAGGACAATGAAGTGCTCAGTCTTAATCCATCTGATGTTCAGAGGACCTTACAGAGTGTAAACCCAAGGAAAACATCTGGACCTGACAACATTCTGGGGTGGGTAGTCAGGGACTGTGCTGATCAACTGACAAATGTCCTCATGGATATTTTCAACACCTCTTTGAGTCAGGCCATTGTACCCAAATGTTTTAAAAACACAACCATCATACCATTGTCCAAGAAGTCTCCACCATCACACCTCAATGACTACAGCCCCATAGCTCTCACCTTCACTGTAATGAAGTGCTTTAAAAGGCAGGTCAAAGACTATATAACATCAAGACTTCCTGCAACTTTTGATCCACTTCAATTTGCATATCAATCTAATCATTCCATGGTAAATGCTATTTCATTGGCACTTCACTTATCTCTGGACCATCTGGAAAACAAAAACTGCTATGTGTGTATGCTATTCATAGACTTCAGGTCTGCCTTCAACACTGTCACCCCCCAGCATCTGATAAAGAAACTGGTTCAACTCTGTATCAGCACCCCACTGTGCAATTGGATACTAGACTTCCTCACAGATAGACCGCAGGCAGTGTGCGTTGGCAAGAACACCTCAGAGAACATCATTATGAACACTGGGGTACTACAGGGTTGTGTCTTGAGCCCATTGCTGTTCACTTTGTTGACCCATGGCTGCATCGCCAGGTACAGTTCAAATCACATAATTAAGTTTGCAGATGACATAACAGTTGTGGATCTCATCAGCAGTGATGATGATGAAACTGCCTACCAAGAGGGGAGTTAACCAGCTGATTATGTGGTGTGGTAACAAGAACCTGGCACTGAATGTGAACAAGACCAAGGAGATAATTGTTGACTTCATAAGGAACCATAGAGTGCACCCTCCGCTTACAATTCATAGAGAAACAGTGGAGAGGGTAAAAAGCATCAAGTTCTTAGGGGTACATATAACAGAGAACTTATCATGGTCCATAAACACAAATTCCATTGTCAAGTGGGCGCAACATCATCTCCATTTTCTGTGAGGAATGAGAAGAATAAACCTTCCACCTCCTGTTTTTACAACCTTCTACTGGGGCACTGTAGAAAGCATCTTGTCAAACAGTCTTTTGGTTCATGTACATTCCATTTATGCCACTGACACACATACAACATGCACACATTCCATTACATATTTGTTTTGGTTATGTACACCTACTTGTGTATGTAGTAGCCCTTGTTGCTCTTCCGCTGTACTTCTGTTTGGCACTGTGCTTTGTTGTTTGCCTTTTACATTCATGATTGTAGATTTGGTTCTGTTCTCTAGAGTTATCTACCATTGTTAGACCTGCATTTGCTCATCTGTGATGTTGCTTGGCTTATACCAGCACTCCTGACAGACTGTTTGGATATGTGTTTATTTATCCAGTTTGCACTGTTGTCCTTATTTATTACCCCACAACACATTTACTGTTGGTCATACACATCCAGGTATGTGTGCCACACAGTCTGCAACATGTGGTAATGTGATAGTGCATAGGTACATTTGTTTTTCTGCATTTCACTGTGGTTGGTATGCATCCCCACCCTGCTTGTCAACTTTCCATTGCCAGTATTATGCAGTGCGCTGTCTGTGTAACTTATCTGTCCTTACTGTTTTTTTCCAACCTTTGTCTGTTTTGTGTATTTTTTTCTATGGGTATACCTATTGTGACCTCCTCTATTCCTATGTTTACCTTTCCTTCCAGTCTTTAAAAAACAGAAAACATGTGGCCTATTCCCACCCCAAAAAACTGTCCATGCCCCTCTGACTTTCCCTCAGGTTTTCATATTCCAATATCTCTCTTGTTTGTCCCTTTTCTTCACCAATACCCAACATTTTCTTTTCTATATCCCACTTTCCTTGGGTGTGTGTGTTACTTGTATTACCCACACACATCCCAAACCCACTGTCAGTGACTGTTAGCTATGGCAATGTGGCCATGATTGCCCTTCGCCTTAAATTTTTTTTTTAATTAGAAAATTTTAAGGATTCCATTGGAATCCTAAGTCTAAGCCAATATTTTTTAATGGTGCATGTATTATGTAGATATCTGTAGTTGTCTCTGAGTTTAATGTAATGAGTGCTGTGAAGATGCATGTATTACAAATAGCCTTACAGGTTGGAAGCACATATTATAAGTTAGTTTATTTGACGTGGAAATATCTGTGGTTGCCTGAGATGTTTCTGTGTGTACGCCTGCAAATTTATGTTACAAATGATATTAAGCTTACTTTGGGATACTTCCCATTTTTAATGTGCCTTTTTTTAGTTACCACAATGGAGTCAGTTACATTCCATAGTTGTCCATAACCTAGATTTTGTTACATTTCTGAACAACTATCAGACTCTTGAATTGTGATCACCTTTCCATTTGCTTGGTAATGTACACTGTTATTGGACAACCATTTCTTATAATTCTGTATTACTTGTGCATTTCTACAGTGCACCAATGGAACTGCAATACTCAATTGTGCACTGAGGTATTCTGAGTTTCTTGTCGTACATTCGCATGTTACAATGTGCTGGTAATGGTGCGATGCACAGGATTACATGAGCTTTATGGAATCCAGCCCTATGTATCCATGCCCAGCTCATGAACTATAGAACTGTCATGATACAGTCCTGTCAGAAAATGTCATTTGATATGAGGTCTACAAAATTACATTTCAAGATGGAACACTTCAGACTTTATAACATGCTCCCCTAAGAAGGGTATTGTGAAAGTTTGTCTCAGAAAATTGCTATGGAAATTATGACTCGGTATTTAATTTGATAAAGATTTCTTCAACATTTTTAAACCACTTGTGCAAAATACAGTATAGGGTCTTTAGTTTCAAGGACAATCCACTCTGTAACATCAACACAGAACGCACAAATTATTGTGCAAATCATCAGATTAAACACTTTCATCTATAAGTAGACTTCTTCAGAATCTGGTAATACTATTAAAAACAATGATTTAAATAACTCTGATAACCCAATCGCAATAAAGAACAAAAAGCAGCTATCATGATGACATTATTTAAAGTTTAGCTACTCTTAGAGCTGGGGCATCGCTAAGAGAATTTTTGTTTTTAAGGACCTTAAACGTATGTTTTTGGATGCAAAAATTAAACTTTTAGATGTGGGATTTAATTTTTTTGCGTAATTTATTTTGTGCAAGTTTTTGTTCTTTTGCACCTGTTTGTTCTTCATTTTGATTGCGTTATTAGGATTACTTAGATAACTGGTTTTAATAGCATTGGTCTCTCACCCCCTGCCCTAATTTGGTTCCAGAGCTATTTATTTGATAGTCAGTAGTCAGTAAAATGGCAAGGGTCCCTTTCTTCTTACCTCTCCAATACCTGTGGAGTGTCCCAGGTTTCCATCTTTGGTCCCCTCCTTTTCAGTATCTTCATCATTAGCACCCACACAGTCTCCTGCCAAGCCTCTCTCATCCAATATGCAGATGACTCTACACTTGTATGTTCGTCTAACAATCAGATACATCTCCAACAAATAACTGAAGAATTATTCACCTCAGTTGAAGCATCACTTACCCAACTTCTTCTTAATGCCAAAAAAACAAAACTTTTCTTCTCCTTAAAAATCCAATGTTACATTAATATTAAATAGAACTTCAAAAGCTACTCACTAAATAACAGAGAAATACAACTAGTCCTCATACAAAACTACTAGGGATGACAATTGACAACAGACTCATATATGATCTTCACATCAAAACAATATTAAAAAACTCACCAAAAAAAAATCATTATAGTCTGTTGTCACAAGCACTTTCTAAATTTAACAACAAAAATCAACCTCACTACCACATACATCTTTCCCTCACTACTATAGAGAGCTGCAATCCTTACAAACCTCCAAACCACAGTTACATGTAAACTCAAAGTATGCTATAATAAGATAGCAAATTTTATCCTCATCTCAGCACACTTCACCCAACACTGCACTCCAGTTTTTAAACTGGCTTAAACTCCCCCATCACCTCACCTATGTACAACAAATTACACCACATAACATAATTTATAAGCCCTCTACCTGTCCTGTCCTCAACAACATCTGCCCTTCCTACCAACCTGAGACCTCAATGCTCTGACAGCAAACCTCATCTCAATCTACAAATTCAATAACTCTCCTGTTCCCAGCCTGTACTCCTACACTGTACTAAAAAATGAAATTCCATTTCACTATCCATCAGATCTAACTCCATCCTTCAAACACTGAAAACCACCTCTGAAGGAATTCATATCAAAAACGTGGTTCTGCTCCTGCTCCATTCCTGGTTAATCTCTTGCTTTCCTTCGTATAATCACGCCTACTGATTATTGCATGTCCTGTTTTATTCATTATAATAATGTGTACCTATGCATTTTTCACAATGTATTTGATCTTCTTCAGATGCTGGCACTGATGTCTAGTAGTCTTTTTTATGGAATGTATTTTTACCATTCTGTACCCTTGATTTGTGAACTGTAAGGGTTTCTGTTGTCTTAAATGGAATGTATTTTTTCATATTTACCTGCGGTGGTGGAGCTGTGGTAGCATTGTCACCTCACAGTAAGACGTTGTCCTGTTCAATTCTCAGCTAGAGCATCGTCTGTGTGGAGACATGCGTGAATGGGCATACCTTTGTTGAAGATTGTGCGTCAGGGCCGGCAACTTGGCACGTAAAAATCTACTGCCAATCATTAGCAGACCGGAGTTCCGCTGTGGCGACCCCTAACCAGGAAAAGCCGAAAGACACAACAACAACCTGTGTTTTTGAACTGTAAGTGTTTCTACTATCTTAACTATTTTGTATATTGATATATATGGAGACACACATCGTATGTACATGTAAGTGGAGCTTTTCTACTTAGGCCTCCACTGAAATGGGTCTTTTAGTCTCATTTGAACTTGCCCAGTAAATAAATGTCAGTAAGTAAATAAATAAATTACCAGATTATGAAGAAGTCTACTGATGGAAGAAAGTGTAATTTGCACAATGCATTCTGTGTTGTGTTGATATTGAAGAGTGGATTGCCTTTGTCCATCATACCACTGTTTTATTACTATCTTAACCTGAATTTTGAACAGTTTCACAGCAGACTTTTAAAGTATCACATGTGGAGACAATTTATATCCTAAATGGTGCTTTTGAACAGAAAGCATCACTTCACATGGAAACAGAACTGCAGAAAGACACAGCAAACTTTATGATATAGACTCATAAGTATTCTGAATGTTCTGTATGGTCTGGTGTTTAATATGGGGAACATTTATTTCCTTTATACAAGCTGAATCTTTTTTTATACCAAAGACAGGAAAGGATCTGGCTTTCAGTGACACTGAAATGGAAAGTGCAGGCACTGCAACTGATAGTTAGAATTAGAAAAATGCCATCTATGGGACATCACGAGTATTCTGAAAAATAGTCACAGAATATTATTAACTGTTAAAGTTATGAATCATTTTTTCATTTGATGAACATCTCTTCATGTTTTTATTCAAATTAAACAGTTAAAAGGACATCTTTTGGATTCCACACTGTATTATACTTTTTGAGCTAAAGAGCTGTTTTAGACAGGAAACCACATTTTGAACACTGCCTGTAAAAGTCATCTTTTATGAGGAATTAAGAGAGTTAAACATCAGTGCAGCAACCAATTATATGTGAATTCAGAGTTGACTGAAACTTAATTTGGTTAAAATGTTGGAAACCCCCTTTTATATGGAGTTTGAGACCTCAGAGATGATTTTACTGTCAGAAAGTAAAGGGAGTACAGCGGAGGCAGATCCTTATACTTAGCAAGTGTGGAAGCTTTACTTCCATCCTCCCCTAGAGAATGCTAGGTTTGAATTTTTATTTTTAAAGATGTAATATTCAGTCAACTGGTCGCTGTATGGATGACCTAGACCCAACAGCATCATTTCTGATCAGAGTTGTAGGAACTAGGAAGGCTACTGGGCACCCTAGGTGATACCTTATTTTGGGCAACCTCTTCCCCAGAGCAGATATGAAGATTAACAAAAAAAAAAAAAAAGAAAAAAAGATTAATAGCTTTTTGCAATGCTGTTAAACCCCCGCCCCCGACCAGAGTTAAATACCAAAAGAAGGTCAGCGAAGCAGTATAATGCAGCTATAATATCTCTCTGCAGCACATATGTATACACATCTCTTGTTAAACTGTAGCAAAGAGCTATAATAACTCCTTGCTACAGTTACACAGGTAGTCATTGAAATGATTACTGCTACTAAATAACTAAATGAATTAACTGTGACTGCTCTTCTACTGATCTGCTTTCCAGGGGGATGACCAGCACCTCTTCCAATCATGCCCCTAATAATTTGTGACCAGTTCAGTCATCCTCTTTTCAGCTTTTGTTATGGCCTTGCTTCTGCCTATATAACGCTGACCTATAAGAAAAGTATTTTGAAAATATCACCTAGAAATGTTAATAGCTTTCGATTTAATGAGCCTGCACTTAATTTGGCAAATATTTCCTAGTAAGTAGTTCCTTGCTACAGTTTAGCAAGAGATGTGACACTACATTTTAGCATTTCTACACCATATTTTCAAAATGCTATCTGAGTTATTATCTTATTTCATGAACCACTGCACTTTCCTTACACATTTCTGCCACAGAAGGTGATTAAATACATATTATTCTCCAAGGTACAATAACTGTGCTAGACTAGACAGAAATTCTATTTTACAGGAACATGTGCATTTAAACTAAGAACTTCGGCACACATTCATTAACTATTTCAGATCATGCGCCAAATAGATGTGTTTAAGAAGTAAAAGGAATTATTTAGAAGGGATGACAAAGGTTACAGTATTACAAAATTAGTGGAATCTCACAAAACAAGAAGAGGTGCACTGCAGTTGCAGAGTGCTAAAGAGAAAAACATGAGTTTAGAAAGATTGCTGTTAAGCAACTGTTTTTCTTTTGATAATAATCCCAGAAACTTTTGGCACAACAACTTAGGTAACAGAAAGTAGAACAGGTAGTTGCTAACTTAGGGTGCTTATAATAAGAAAAATAATCAGAGATCCTGTAGAGGAATTTAGAGATGTTTTGAAAATTTTATGAAAATTTATATAAAGCAGAAAAGTGAGGAAACCAAGAAAACACACAAATGGAAATATTTATGGAAGACTTAACTATGCCAAGTTTAGAGGTACATGAGACTATAAGTTAAGACAAAAGGAGATGAGATGAAAATGATGATATATAACCAATCTGCAGGAAAGTCTCCAGGAGTTTGCCTGAGTTTGTCAAAATATTTCTAAGTTTTGCAAAATTCTTCTGGGTTTGTAGAGGTTTGTGAACTTATTTCAAGGGATTCCTAATACTGCGAGAGTTCTGTCTTTTGCTGTAAAGTATTTGTTACTGCACTTGAGCTCAAAACCAGTTTGCTTTACATTAAGAGGGTTTTATTCTTAACTGTAAGTCTTTCATCCTGCTGGTAGAAAAGCCTCGCATTTGTGCATCATGCAAATGTGGTTACCCATGCTTCTATATAAGCAAACATCTCCAGTTTAAAATCCTGTATAGGAAACACTCTTTATAGTCTCCCACTGTTCATAGCTGCTGTAAGAGCTGACAGTTTGTGCAGAAGGCAGAACCACCGCAGGTCATTTTATAGTATACTACTAAACACTCTTATTTATACCTATAAGTTACTCCCCTGTAGTCCTTCCAATCTACTAGGGATCTAGTATAATGGATAGGCGTTTCCCTGTCATCTCTATTTTTGGCCTGATGGATATGAGTATCCTGAGTCAGTGTAGTAACTGCCTCATTTACACCGACAACCATTTAAGTTTAGATCAGGCAAACACAGTGTCTAAGTGATGTAGATACACAATATCATTGGAGGCAAAGCTCTTACATACACACAAAAAATGCAAACCAGGTTATCAGCATTACACCCAAAAAACTCATTACTAACCCAAAGGAACAAACACATATATACACATACGTGGAGGTACTCGTGTAATTTACCCAAACCTCCAAGACCTCCTAAAAGCATCTCTCAGTTGCCTTGTACACATTCAAAAAAGAGCACTTCACACAACACGCGACTCTAAAAATCATAGTAGCCCAGCTTTCAAGCCCATAAGGCAACACATCACCCAGCCAAACATTGTAGTTATTGAGGATTCCATTGTAAGACATAGTGATGCCCCCCTTCCCAGGCTAAACAAGGAGAATATCACAGTGAGCTGTCTGTCTGGTGCCAGGATTTCCAAGATCACCCATGCACTTAGACCTTTAAACTACAAGTTCCAACATGACATGGTCATAGTCAATGTTGGCGTAAATGACCTAAGAGGTACCTCACTGGACTACATGAAGATGGACATAATGGAGCTCTCTGAATATGTGTCCCAGGTAGGTATGAATCTAGCCTTCAGTGGCATTCTTTCTTCACCAATGATAATGCCACAGTACTAGCAAATAATGACTGATATAAACAATTGGCTTAGTTTCACAACAAGGGGATCCAATATCTGTCAACCTGGGGAGACATGATCAACAAACTATGATGCTTTGCCAGATATTGGCCAAAACTTTATCTATCCCTACAGTGCACTTTTGGGCAGTGCCAAGTTGTTAAACCTTCCAACATAACACAAATCACTCATAGCTACCTACAGGTACTGCTGCCCAGAGCTAGGAATTTAAATTAAAAACTGCCCTCCCTGGAAGCACTCATCACCTTGGAGAATACAGGCATATATGTAGGCATGGAAACGTAGTTCAGAACTTTCATATATTTTGATCCCCATCAGCTTAGGATAACACAAAGAAAGGAGGTGTCTCAGTGTTTATAAAGGATAAGCAAACTGCTAGACTGGTCCAACAACATGATTCACTTGAGCTGCTCCATACCCAGCTACCATAGGTGTGAGACACCATCATATCCTTGCTATCTACAGATCCCCTAACATGAGTCTAGAAAACTGTACCCCCTACCTAAACCTACCAGAATCTCTTAATATTCAGCCTATCACCATACTTATGGTGAATTCTACTACCCCTCCATAAATTGGGAGACTTATATGACCCATAATTCACTTGCTCAGAGGTTTTTTGGACTTCATCAATGTAAACACCCCGGAGCAACTAGTTACCTCCCCAAATATACGTCCAAATATCCTAGACCTAGTACTCATGAACACAGGGAGATGGTGCTCCCTTTCATGCATTAACTCCTCCCTAGGAAGATCTGAGCACAGAATGATCTCCTTTAGTATTAAAACTAACCTAGAGCTCTCTGTAAAACTCTAAGCCTGTTAAGAGCTTTGCTAAGGCCAATTACCTCAAATTAATGACAGCTTATTAAACATCCAAGCTCCTCCGAACCCAGATGACACTGAGGGTTACTCTGAGCTATACACAAAAGCACTGTAAAACCACATTTATAGCTGCACAGGGGAGGTAAACCTATGATTACTGGCAAAAATAAACCATAATGGTGGATCCTTATCATAAATAGACTAGTCAACAAAAGGGAAAAAAATCCTCTCCAAAGCCAAGAAGGAACAGGAAAAACAGTGCAAAAAGACACTCATCAGTCTAAACAAACAAATCAGAGAGCTAGTCAAATCCACCAAAACAAACTATGAGGCAAAGATAGCCTCCCAGGTGAAAGATAACCATAAGGTTTTATTTAATTATGTTACTAACCTGAGGGGAAACACGCAGTAATGTGTTGAGTTAATCATGACCAGCAGCACTTTACACCCAGCCTAAAATTATAGCAAACCTGCTAGCCAGCAAGTTCAGTCTAAACTTCTCCCCCCATCACCTCCTACCACACCCAAAGAAATACCCCCAAGCATCCCCTTACTGATCATTATGAGTGAGCAGATCCTTACTGCACTCTCTAAAACCAAAAACACAGTCTTCATGGGTGACAAAAACATTCAAGGATGCTTCTTAAATAGCTTAAAACAGAATTTGTCAGGGCCACTAAAAACCCTGTTTAACCACAGCCTCCAGATTGGCTTTGTCCCAGAGGGATGGAAGACTGCAATAGTCAGCCCTCTTCACAAGGGGGGCCCATCATCTGACCCAGGGAACTACAGACCCATAGGTTTGACCAGTCTTATCTGCAAGGTCATGGAGAGAATTATCATGGACCTGATCAATAATGACTTAGGAAATCTCTAAAATGTGGACCAGACCCAATTTGGCTTTGTCAAAGGGAGGTCTTGCCTGCTCACTCTGGTGGATTTCTTCCAGAAGGTCATAAAGGCCATGGATGACAGTAAAATGGCACACACCACTTATCTAGACCTGGCCAAAGCCTTTGACACAATCTCCCACTCAGGGATCATATATAAACTTACTGGGTATTATTTGCTAGATTTGTAAAGACTCTTGTGCCATTAGCCTAGTAATCACCTAAGAACCTATGAATAGCTGGTATTCTGGTTGACGTTCAGAGTTACAATGGAAGAAAGTGATAAAGATCTGGATTGTTTTGTTTAACAGTATTTTAAAAGGAGGGGAGGCACCAACATCCTGGAAAAAAATATGTGGTGACTGTAATACGTAATGATGGCAAATACCCATCTGATCCAGCTTCATATAGACCCATTTCAATGTTAAACCATCATTATAAAAGATGATACCGAAACTGACAGATATGGACCAATATTGTTTTATGGAGGGGAGGCAAACATCTGACAACATTAATAAAACAATAATGATCCAGTGGGAAGCAGAATGCAAGAAAATACAGCTGTTATTGGTGGCTTTTGATGCAGAGAAAGCATTCAACAGAGTAAGCTTAAGTTTTATGAGTAAGGCAATGGAAGCATTTGCATTTCCCGATACAATAATAAGGGATTGGACACTCTAAATTGGCCCTAGGTGTGAGTGTGTGCATGTGTGTGCCTTCTGTGGAAGGTTGGGTGCCGGGCTGGCAACTCAACACTGTAAAATTGCACTGCCAATCATGAGCGGACAGATGATCTGCTGTGGTGACCCCTGACCGGGAAAAGCCGAAAGAAGAAGAAGAAGAAGAAGAAGAAGGGCACTTGAAAAAAAGTTACTGTTTGTCGTTTTTGCATTTAAGTTACCTGTAACACAGTCGCAGGCTACACACTCAAGTGCGCTAGCCTTCTCTGTGTATTTAAAGTAATTTAAGCTCTGCATTTCTGTTGTTTCTGAAAAAAAAAATCCTTGTTTTCCCGCCTTTCTGAAATAGTCTAGTCCAGTTTTCAGGCTTTGCTGAATCCAGGACTGTGGTAAAGGTTCCTGTGTTGCCCATATCATACTTGGATAGTTAGGTGGCCTCCTTGTTCACTGTGAGAGGGGGAACTCTGAGCAGCCTATCTGTCCCTGTAGGAGTGGTCCCAGCCCAGCAACTTGTAGCTCATTGGCCATTTTGGGATAATTTCTATCCTTTTTGATCTCCCTGGTATAAAAACCGCTTAGCACGGTTTTCCGCACCGTGCAGTGCTGCTTAGCTGCAGTTAAACTATTCCAGGCTCTACGAAGTCGGCATTTCAGTTTTTCCCTTGAAACTTGAAACACTTAAACCCAGCACTAGGAATAAGGCAATTTAAGACCAGCACTTACTAAAACTCACTAAAACTAGCACTAGCTTACAGCTTGCACTTCAGCCCTATACTCAGGAAGTATAAGGCTCTTTACTCATCCAATCAGCAATACAGTCCCAACCATCTATTCAGGCATGTTCAAGGGACAGCTTCAAGTGTGCTCTCTGGTCCAGCTAGTGAATCTGGGCATCCTGAGGCAATGTTACAATTGCCTCATGTACACAGACAACCCCCTCCTCCTCCCAACCAACACAAACATATGTGAGAGATGCAGCTGCACAGCCAAACTGGAGGCTAAGCTCTCTCAACCGGTGACTGGATCAACCAGTCACAAGGAGAAGGGCAACACTAGCACCACATTACCAGACTCACATAGACCAGCCATAGCTGCACCAGAAAACAACTCTCAGAAACACGCAAAAACATACTCAGAGGCTCTAAATAAGAACCTGCCTAAACAACAGAGACCTCCCAAGCATACACCCAAGCAACCCCGACCCCACAACAGAAACCAAGTAACACATACGTCACAACATCAGTGTGCCAAGCAAAAACAGCCCCTAAGGCTAAATAACACACTAGTAATCGGTGATTCTATCATCAGGCACACAGACGTCCCATTCACTAGATTGAACAAGGAGAAGGTTACCGTAAGCTGCCTGTCAGGTGCCAGAATCCGCCACATAACACATGCACTCAGGTCACTCCACAACAAGTACATTTATGACTCTGTCATTGTACATGTTGGCATAAATGACCTGAGACGTACCTCCCTGGACTACATGAAAAGAGACATGGAGGAGCTCTCTGACCATGTAGCCCAGGGTGGTATGACTCTGACTCTCAGTAGCATCCTGCCCTCACCCAAAATGATGCCAGCATATGAAGAAAAAATGATCAGTTTCAACAATTGGTTAAACTACTGGTGTCATTCAAAGGGGATCCAGTACTTGTCAGCCTGGGACGACATGCTTGACAAGCCAAGTTGCTTCACCAGAGACGGCTTGCACCTGTCGCTCCTGGGCTTTCGAATACTGGCCAAGACTCTTGCCGCCCCAATACTGCCTTTTTTAGGCAAGGCTCAAAAGACAAACCCGCCTCCATAAACAACAATAATAAACAAAAACTGAGGGTAATGCTGCTCAACACCAGAAGTCTAAACCTCAAAATGCATGCACTCAAGGCTCTCCTTAGTATGGAATAAATTGACGTATGTGCAGTGACAGAAACCTGGTTCAAGGCTCCAGAGAGCACCCCAGCACTACCAGGCTATAACTCCTACCATACCTTTAGGTCCCAAAACCAGGACTGGAACACAAAAGGAGGGGGTGTGCCCATATTCATCAAGAGCACCCACACCTCCAGGTTAGTAGCACAGCACGTGGAATCTGAGACCATCCAAGTGCAATTGACAGCGGGTAAATTGACTGTTCAATTTATAGCTTGCTACAGATCTCCCACCCTGTCTCAGGATGCTCACGCAGCATTCCTGAGAACATTAGAAAGTATGAAGATTTTACCCAACACCATGCTACTGGGTGACTTCAACTATCCAAACATTGACTGGGAAAACTACTCAAGCTCAAACGCCCTAGTCCAATGCTTTCTTGAGTTTATAAACTCAAACGCCCTTGAACAGCTGGTCACCACTCCCACAAGAGGTGACAACATACTGGACCTGGTTATCACCAACATGGGGAACCTATGTTCCACACATGCAGTAAACTCATCATTGGTAAGATCATATCACAAACTAATCACACTGGACATCCACATCCTGCCCCCCCCCCCCCCAGTCAAGGAAATCAAGGTAAAAAACTTCTCTAAAGCCAACTTCACAATCCTCAAGACCGAGGTGGGAAGTTTCAAAGCTCCCAATCAAATGGAAAATGATGACCCATCGGCAGAATACTTTACAAATGCATTCTATGAACACCTTCAAGAATGCATGGACTGAGGCATCCCAAGTAAAACCAAGACCGACTCCTCAAAAAAGAGGAAGCCAGTCTGGTGGACCCTGGGCATAAATAAACTTTACAACAGAAGGAGGAAACTCCTGCAAGATAGAACAAAATCCCAAAATAAGAAGGCATCTCTGATTAACATCAGTAAAAAATTGTGCTTCCTCATTAAATCATCCAAGGCCAACTTCGAAAGAAAAATAGCCAATGACTCTATGGATAACCACAAGGCCTTCTTTAACTATGTCAAGAGTCTAGGGGCAAACTCTCAGATATGCTCCGAGCTAGTGCATAATGGCCATAAATACACTGAACCAATCGACATTGCCAACATCCTGGCTGACAAGTTCAGTGCAAACTTCACCCATCCCTCTCCACCAAAGGGGCTAGCACCCATCCCAGAAGAATGTGGTGCTCCAGATATCTCAGACACACAAGTAAAGACAGCCCTTGCAAAGGCCAAAAACACAGCATCAATGGGACCAGATGCTATCCCAGGTTGTGTTTTACATGAGCTTCAAAATGAACTAACCCCCCCATCTGAAATCACTATTCAAACTCAGCCTCTCTACAGGCTATGTACCCAAAGAATGGCGTACAGCAACAGTCTTACCACTCCACAAAGGTGGTGCCACAACTGACCCTGGGAACTATTGCCCTATAAGCTTGACTAGCATGGTCTGCAAAGCCATGGAATGCATTATCATGGAGCTCATTAACAGGGACATTGGGAACCTCCAGACACTGGACCCCACCCAGTTCGGCTTTATTAAAGGCAGATCTTGCCTCCTGAACTTGGTTGACTTCTTCAAAACAGTCACCAAGGCCATAGATGAAGGGAATGTGGTCCACACAGCATATCTGGACCTCGCTAAGGCATTCAACACCATCCCACACTCAGGAATCATAGACAAACTCACCAGCTTAAATATTAACCCCTATGTCACGAGATGGGTTGCCAATTGGCTCTCAGACAGAACCCACATGGTAAGAGTGGCAGGCGCCATGTCTGACTCTATACCAGTCACAAGCGAAGTCCCACAGGGCTCAGTCCTGGGACCCTTCCTGTTCGGTATATATATTTCTCTGAAGTACAGGCAAAGGCAGAGGGACTGTGGCTAACCAAGTTCGCAGATGACTGTAAATTGGGTGCAATAATTGACTCTCCAGCTGACACAGACATCCTGCAAAAGGATCTCACAGAGACAAACACCTGGTGTCAAAGTCACGGCCTCAAGCTAAATGCCAAGAAATGCATAGTAATCCCATTTGGGAAAAACAAAGTACCTACAAACTACGACATAGATGGGAATCCACTAAGTACAGAAGAAGTAATTAGGGACCTGGGTACCCAAGTAGATAGCATGCTCTCCTTTGATAACCACATAGCCAAAACAGTCAGAAAATCCTTCTATGTGGCACACCTGATCACAAAGGGTTTCTCATCCAGATCCAAGGAGGCGATTGTGCCCCTTTACTCCTCACTCATTAGGCCCATAATAGAGTACAATGCCCCATTTGGGATGTACCTCACTAGACACCTGCAACAACTAGAAAGACCACAGAAGTACCTCACTAAGAGGATTAAGGGCCTTAAACAATTACCCTATGAAGCACGACTAAAAAATCTCCAGCTCTTCTCAGTCACTTACCGTCTTCTCAGAAGTGACCTATGTCTGACCTATAGGGCCATGTCAAACCCTGAACTAATGGACATGCTTCACCTCAAAAAAACGAGATCCCTCAGAATCACTCGTTCTAGCGACTTGAACCTATGTACAGCAATAAACAGGACATGCTGGAGGGATAGATTCCTGTCCCAGCGACTCCCCTCACTCTGGAATAGAATCCCAATCCATATTCGACAGAGCTCCTCTCTGACCCTTTTCAAGAGAAATCTTGATGAGTGGATGGGTAATTGTAAGTTCTACCCTGGGATCACTTCAGGAGCCCTGTTGATAGAGGCCCAGGCTACTAATCTAATGGGGAGGCGAAAGCCATCACTCTGTGGCTAGGCTTATAAATGCCCATGGGCAGATAGCCTAGTACTTACCTATGAACCTATGAACCTATATGAGGGATCAGTGGCAGAAATCAAAGTGGGAGGGTTTCTCTCTTATACATTGCATCTGAAGAGAGAAACCAGGCAGTGATATCCTTGTTCCCCTTTGTTTGCATTATATCTATAACCACTGGCAAAGAAAGTAAGTGGCTCAGAAATTCATGGATATAATTGGTATGATGTCCAAGAAAAGTTGGCTTTATTTGCAGATAATAATATTTTGTAACTGACTAAACCAGAAAAGGACATCTCAGTGTTGTGGAACATTCTGAGACAGTTACCTGTTTTTTGGGATATAAAATTAATGAAGATAAAACAAAGGCAATAGTTATAAATTATGTGCCGACACATGAATTGGTTCAGTAATACCCATATTTATGGAGACATGATAAAATGAAGTTTTAAGGAGTATGGATTAAAATGATTCTGTTATGGCAGCTAAAGATATGTGGGAAGAGGTTAAACAAAAGATAATACAAAAACTGAGAAAATGGAATTTCTTGACTATGGATATGGATAGCAAGATACAAGCAATAACATTTTTTTAGTCCCTTTAGTTTTATACACAAGTCAGGCATATATTTATCAACCAGATGAGAAGTTGTAGATAGTAAGTAATAAAGAATTGAAGGATTTTATTTGGAAGGCAAAGAGGGCAAGAGTCAAGTGGGATAAGTTGATCCTCACAGTAGAACAAGGTGGTCTAGGATTACCTGATTTGAAGGGATATTTTAGAAATACAATTCAAAGTGGAAAGGGATGATAATGAAGCAGAGGATAAATCAAAAAGTAAGGAAAGAATGTGATTTTGGATGCCGATCCTTAAGGAGAATAACAACAGTCATGTGGAATATTATATTCATAAAACAGTGTGAGAGATGTATTTACACCAAGAATCTAGAATCCATGCTCTCTCACTCAAAACAGTAACATGGAGAAGGTTGTCAACTCACCCACCACTACATATTCACATTGTACCACTACTCATACACATGGTACGCATTAAGCACGTAAATCCACATATGCAGAGATTCTCTCAAAAAACTTACCAAAACACCAGAGACCTCCAAAACACAAGTCTGCTACAGCTAACACAGTCCCCACAGTGCCCAGGACACATAGCAACACCAGTGTCTCACCCACCAAGCCAGTAAGGCAAAACACTCAAAAACCAAGTAGTCTTGCATTGGAGACTCAATAGTGAGACACACAGATGTCCCACTTACCAGGTTGGACAAGGAGAAAGTCACGGTCAGCTGCCAGTCCGTTGCCAGGATTCGCCAAATCACACATGCCCTCATGTCTCTCAGCAACAAATACCGTTATAACTCTGTCATAGTTCATGTTGGTGTGAATGACCTGAGAGGTACCTCACTGGACTGTATGAAGAGACACATGGTTGAGCTCCCTGAGTATGTGTCCCAGGCAGGTATGCCCCTAGCTTTGAGCAGCATACTACCCTCACCTAGAATAATGCCAAAGTATAAGCAAAAATGATTGATTTCAATAATTGTTTTAGTTTTCGGTGTTATTCCAAGAGGATCCAGTTCCTGTCTGCCTGGGAAGCCATGGTTGACAAATCTCACTGCTAGAGAGAGTTTGCACCTGGTACCCCTAGGCTTTCAGCTGCTGGCAAAGTCTGTTGCCTCCTCCATAGTGCCTTTTTCAGGCAAGGTCTCAAAAACAACATTACTAATGTGAAGTTAACCAATCAGAACAAAATAAGAGTCATGCTGCTAAATGTTGAGCTTAAACCAAAAACTGCACTCCCTGTAAGCACTTCTATCTCTAGAAGATGTAGATGTCTGTGGAGTCACAGAAACCTGGCGTAAGGCCTCAGAGAGTACCCTGGCCCTGCAAGGCTACAATGCCTTCCACACCATTAGACCACAAAATTAACGTGTGAAAACCACAGGAGGCAGTGTTTCAATCTATATTAGAGGTAAATTCACCTCACGTTTAGTTAGACTGGACAACTCCATGAAGTTACTCCAGGTCCAGGTTACCATGGGTAAGACCCCCATTCAAGGCCTATCCAGTTACAGAGCCCCCTCAAAGCCTACTTAACTAAACTGAAGACAATCCAAATTTTACTGAGCACATTCCTTATAGGGGATTTTAATTATCCCTCCATCAACTGGGAAACCTACTCTAGCCCAAACTCACTAGCACAAAAGTTTCTTGACTTTGTGAATCTAAATGTCCTGCAGCAAATTGTCCATACCCCAACAAGAGGAACAAACATTCTAGATCTGGTCCTCACCAACATTCCAAACAGGTGCACTGTTGCAACTGTTGGACCCTCATTATTTAAAACTGACCACAAATCAGTCACCTTCGAACTGACACTAACAACAGAACTCACACAGGGTGAAATAAGACTAAAAACCTTCACCAAGCAACCTATACTCTCCTAGGTGAAGGTATAAATGCATTCCAAGCCACACCCCAAGCTGAAAGTGGTAACTACACTGAAGCTTATACTGAAGCCCTGAACAATCACTTGCATAAGTGTATAAACTTGGCTGTACAAGACTAGAATCAAAGCCAGAGCCTCAAGTAGAATCAAGCTGCTATGGTGTGCTTTCAGCATCAACAAACTCTACAATAAATGCAAAGACCCAACAATGGAAAAGCACCATCTGCAGCCTTAAAAGGCAAATAAGACAACTTGTCAAATCCTCCAAAAGCTCCTTTGAGAGAAACTTTGCAAGTACTGCCAAGGATAACCATAAAGCCTTTTACAGCTATGTACATAACCTAAAGGGTAGGACCCAAGCATGTGCAGGATGGGTGGCCAATTGTATCACACACACTGGCCCACAGAGATAGCGAACCTGCTAGCAGATAGGTTTGGTGAGAATTTCACTCCCTTATCCCCTCTCCTAACTTACAACAAACCCTCTCCCAAACCCCCCCCCCCACCTTACATATCTGAAGAGCAGGTCCTCAAAGCCCTGTGCAAGGCAAAGAACATGGCCTCAATGGGACCAGATGACATCCCAGGCTAAAACATAAACTAGTATCACCACTAAGTATCATAGCCTAATTACAGGCTTTGTTCTTGCTGAATGGAGAACAGCTACAATTACTCCCCTCCACAAAGGTGGCCTAGCAAAAGACCTGGTGAATTACAGACCCATAAGCCTGACCAGCTTCAGCTGTAAGGCCACTGAATGTATCATTATGGACCTCATAAATAAAGATGTAGGTGACCTCCAAATCCTGGATCCTACCCAATTCGGTTTCGTGAAGGGCAGATCCTGCCTGTTAAATCTGGTAGATTTCTTTGAAAGTGTGGCCAAGGACACTGATGAGGGCAAATCTGTGCACACAGCATACCTCAACTTGGTAAAGGCTTTCGACACAAATCCACATTCAGGCATTACTGATAAACTTAGCAAACTGAATGTAAACCCCTTTGTTGTAAGATGGGTTGCCAACTGTCTCACAAACCAGACACACACTAACAAAGTCGGCAACTCCACATCATCCAGCAGACCTGTTACCAACAGGGTGCCACCGGGGTTAGTGCTGGGTCCCCTGCTGTTCAGTATACACTTCTCAGAAGTTCAGGTCAAAACTAAAGGGTTGTGGCTGACCAAGTTTGCAGAGACTGCAAACTAGGTGCAATCGTTGAATCCCCAAATGATGTCAGTATACTCTAGGATGGTCTCACACAGACCAACGACTGGTGTATTAGTCATGGTCTCAAACTGAATGCAAAGAAATGCATCATCATTCCCTTCAGCACAAACAATGTCTCTTCACACTATCAAATCAATAACAATACCCTAAATACCCATGAAATGATAAGGGACCTGGGATCACAAGTTGACTGCGACCTTAGCTTTAACCACCATGTGTCTACCATTCTAAAGAAAGCTTTCCACGTAGCTCACTTGATTAGTAAAGGCATCATCTCAAGAGCAAAAGAAGTTATAACCCCCTTATACTTGGCACTTATCCGGCCTATAATCGAGTATAACACCCAGTTCAGTATGTACCGTACTAAGCAAAGCACCTACAGCAATTAGAGAGACCTCAGAGGTTTCTAACAAAGAAGGGCCTCCAGCATGTGCCTTACATCAACCAACTAAAATCCCTGTCACTATACTCTGTATTGTACAAACTTCTTAGGGGAGACTTATGCCTTGCCTACAGAACAACCCAAGACCTAAACCTGATGAACTTATTGCGTATCTGTAAATCAAATGGGTCTAGGGCCACCCATTCCAGGGACTTAAATATTGCCTGTGACTTAAATAGAACATGCTGGAGGGGCAGATTTATGTCCCAGTTGCTGGAACTGCCACATCTTTGGAACAGGCTACCAATTCATGTAAAGCAGGACACCTCTATGACAGTGTTCAACAGGAACCTGGATGAGTGGATGGGGCACTGTAAATTCTTACCCGGGATAGTACCCACAACCCTCCTGGACATGGGCAGTCATCACTAAATGCAATCTTGGGTATTGACTAATACCTCTACAATATCCAGATGGTGCAGTGGTGCATTGTCACCTCACAGCAAGAGGTTCCCTGGTTCGATTCTTAGCTGGAGTGCCTGCTGTGCGTAGTCTGCATGTCTTCCCTGCATTCATGTGGGTTTCCTCTGGGTGCTCTGGTTTCCTCCCACATTTCAAAGACATGCATCTGGAGCATTTCTCCCTGGGTGTCTGCTGAAAATTGGCTTTGTTCCAAGTCGGACTTTCCCAGTAAACAAATGTTAAATAAATAAAAATATTATATTGGGTTGAAATGGCTAGGCTTAAAATGACCTCTGGGTTGATAGCCTAGTAATCTCCTATGTTCCTATAATAGCAGAAAGTATACTAAGACCTAAGGTTCATAGGTTCATAGGTAGGTACTAGGCTATTGGCCCAAGGGCCTACATAAGCCTAGCCAACAAGGTTCCCTGGCTTACGCCACCCAAGAAAGTTATTTTCCTGTACCACTATCGAGCAGAGACACAGAAGTGATCCCCGGGTGTATTTCCTATTTCCCAGCCACTCATCAAGATTTTTCTTGAAGCGTGCTAATGAAGAACTTTGCTTGACATAGATGTATGGGAAGTCTCTGGGACAGGAATCTATCCCTCCAGCATGTCCTGTTTATTGTGGTGACAAGGTTTAGGTCCCTAGAGCGTGTAGCTCGGAGGGATTGGGATTTCTTTAGGTGTAGCATGTCCAACAGCTCTGGGTTTGACATAGCTTTATATGTTAGGCAGAGATCACCTCGGAGTAGGCCATATGCTACGGAGTAAAGCTGGAGTTTTTTGAGGCAGTCAGTGTAGGGCATTTGTTTGAGGCCAGTAATTCTCTTTGTGAAGTACTTCTGTTGCCTTTCCAGTTGCTGCAGATGTCTTGTGAGGTACATTCCAAAAGGGACATTGTACTCTATAATGGGTCTAATGAGTGCCGAGTAGAGGGGAACAATGACCTCTTTTTTCCTGGAAGAGAACCCTTTTATGATGAGGCATGCCATGTAGAAGGACTTCCTGACTACTGGGGCAATGTGACTATCAAAGAGAGACTACTGTCCACCTGGGTCCCAAGGTCTCTTATCACGCATTCAGTGTTAAGTAGATTGCTGCCTATGTGGTAGTTCAGGGGTACAAAGTTTTTACCAAAGGGGATGACACTGAACTTTTTGGCATTGAGCTTGAGGCCATGGCTCTGACACCAGGCATCTGTCTCAGTGAGGCCCTTCTGTAGGATGTCCACATCATTTGGGGACTTGACTATGGCTTCTAGTTTGCAGTCATGTGCAAACTTCATTAGCCAGAGGCCTTCTGTGTTAGCCTGTACTTCAGAGAAGTAGATACCAAACAGGAGAGGTCCCAGGACAGAACCCTGGGGTACTCCACTTGTCACTGCTTTGAGGTCAGATTTGGAGTCTGCAACTTTTACAGTGTGGGTTCTGTCAGTGAGCCAGTTGGCAACCCATCTTGTGACATAGGGATTTATACCTAGTTTAGTGAGTTTATCTATAATTCCAGAATGGGGAATGGTGTCGAAAGCCTTGGCGAGGTCAAGATAGGCTGTGTGAACCACCTTACCCTTATCTACGGCTTTGGTGACTGCCTCAAAGAAGTCGATCGGGTTCAGGAGGCATGATCTGCCTTTCACAAACCCGAACTGGGTGGGATCCAGAGTTTGGAGGTTACCAATGTCTTTGGTTATGAGTTCCATGATGATACGTTCCATGGCCTTGCAGACCAGGCTCATCAGGCTAATAGGTCGATAGTTCCCGGGATCAGTGGTGGTTCCCCCTTTGTGGAGTGGGATAACTGTTGCTGTGCACCATTCAGTGGGCACAAAGCCTGATGCAAAGCTATTATTGAACATGGTGCTTAAGTGGGGAGCCAGTTCGTTCTGAAGTTTGTGTAAAACGCAGCCTGGGATGCTTTCCGGTCCCATGGATGCTGTGTTTTTGGCTTTAGAGAGTGCTGTTTTTACCTGTGTAGTTGTGATTACAGGGACTCTGCATTCTTCCTGTA
Organism: Protopterus annectens; assembly: GCF_019279795.1. Classification (NCBI taxonomy): domain Eukaryota; kingdom Metazoa; phylum Chordata; order Ceratodontiformes; family Protopteridae; genus Protopterus; species Protopterus annectens. The sequence goes on from NC_056726.1 coordinate 1,392,613,953, forward strand.
TAGATATGGGCCCTTTAGGGGGTGGGGGGGTAAAGTTAGCACTGAACCTATCTACCAGAATGTTGGCAATATCAGTTGGTTCTGTAATTTTTGTGCCTTTGTGCTGTAGCTCAGAACAGATCTGGTTGTTGCCATTGAGATTCTTGACATAGATATAAAATGCTTTGTGGTTGTCCTTGAAATTAGTGGTGATTTTGTTTTCGTAGCTAGCTTTGGAGGATCTTATAAGGGATCTCAGCTTCTTACTGAGGCTGACCAGGAAGCTCCTCCACTCATGGGATTTTACTCTCTTTTGCAACAGTTTCTTCCTTCTGTTGTACAGTTTGTTTATGGCAGGGGACCACCAGATTAGCTTCCTTTTTTTGGAGGATAGCATTTTGGTTCTGTTTGGGATAGCACGATCCAACACGGGAATGGAGAAAGGAGATTCTCTTGATATGGATGACTGTAATTAGGGTTACAGGGAATAGGCAAAAGGGGGCTGGAATTTACTGAAGGAAGCTGCAAAGGAACCAAGGGATTAAGAACAAATAATTAGAAAGGGAAAGGTAATAGAATGAGAAGAGGCCAAGTAGACATTTGGATTGCAGGCTAGTGATTGCCTTCCCTATCAGGGGTTGATATCAGAGTGTAGACAAAGAGAAAGAGATAGGAGAGTCCTAAATGAAAAATGAAATGAAATCCTGCACTGACTGTTTTTTATTTGAATCTAGAACTGAAGCTGCTGTTAAAAAAAAGGGATAATTAGTAAGGAATATAAAACATTACACAATAACTATAGAAATCAATCAGGTCCAAAAAGATTGGGAAGAGAGATTAGATATGCAATTCACAAAGAAACAATGGGAGGACATGTGTATGGCTCCCAAATATGCAAGAGAATCTAGAAGATTTAGGATTTTTTTTTGGAAGTGTTTTCAGAGGTACTTTTATACCCTAAGCAGCCTCCAAACAATTTGTCCTCAGGTAGAAGGCAAATGTTGGACGTGTAGTGGAAAAGAAAGAGGTACCTGGGAGTATATGTTCTTGGAGTGTAATGAGAAGACTTTAAAAAACTCCCTACAGAGCACTCTGTCAGGAGTACTGGGCAAGCAAGTGAGTGTAAGTAAGGATTTTCTTTTTGAGCTGGGATACAGGATCTGAACTGCCGAGACATAGTAAGACCTTGCTAAGTTTAATTCTGGTGCATGCTAAAAAAACAATTACTGGAAAACGGAAATCAAAATCTAAACCAACTATACTTGAAGTAGTGAATGTTGTAACAGAGATATTAGAACAGGAAGTGCTATCCTTATAAAAAGGGCAGCAATAAATTATACAGAAAAAAAAGGAAATTGTGGGAACAATACATGCACAAAAATGTTTTCGAGGAGGAATGATGTTTAAGAAAAGTCAGGAATTGAACAGTCTTGTAATGTTGTTTTGATTATATGATATATAACAACATATGCAATGTATAATGTTTGTAAATGTGAACTTGTTAATATGGTTTGATTACTTTTATACAAATGTCACTATGTCCCATGTGATAATTCAATAAAGGTGTTAAAAAATGAATTTGGAAAGGGAATGCGGTGATGCAGGTTAGTGATCGCTGAACATGATGCATCCCTACCAGATTCCAGATTCATGTTCAGTGTCAGTTGTCCATGCCCCTTACCTCCTCAATTCATGTTCAGTAGACATTGTTTAGACTTACCCTACCACTTTCCAAATCATCTTCAGTACCTATTGTCTATGCTCACCCCTTCCCATCTCTCAAATTCATGTTCCATTTTTGGTGCTTGAGGTCACTCCCTTCTATTTGTTTGATTCATAGTCAGCAATCACTGACCAGTGTTACCTTCCTTTCATCCTAACCTTATATTTTAGCAGATTCTGAGGGATGCCACCACTGCCGGTCTATGGTGGAGGAGCACACACGCTTCCTTATGTGACTACCCCCTATCCTATGCAGTTACATCATTGCAGCACATCCCTCTGGCTCAGACTGTGTGGGCTGCACCACCCAGAGCAACCACTGGGTGTCATCCAAGAAATGAGCCAAACCACCTCCCTCCTTTTCTCTTAAGAAGAATGAGTCATATGCCGCTCACTCCCATCCAACCTCCCATGCTCCCTCCAACACGGGTCATTTTGGTTGTGGTGAGCTGTACAAACTGACTAGATTCAATCCTCCCTTGCACTGATAACCAATGAAGTTGATTGTCTAGCTGTTAATGTGAGTGTTTCTTATAATCTGAAGCTACTTTATCCTGCACAGACTCTTAGGGTTACAGATGCCAACTAACTCTGCTGTAGATAAACTTGGACAAAAGCAGTTCTTTTGCTATTTTCTTTTCTTAGTATGTGGTAGGATGTAAATATTTATTCTGCACAGAGCTCCCGGCTTTTTGCAAGTATGTTTAGTGGTATTTTCATTGTGCTTTTGAAAGGATAGGTTGTAGTTTTAAGTGATACCAAAGCATTTCTAAGTCTGTACAGTCTAAAGTCCATTCGCCCCACACAGTCTGTAGTTCTGTTTAGGTAGCTTGCGAATTATACAGATTTATCAAATGGTAATAGTTTCAATTCTTCAAGTTTAGACTTAACTTTGCTTATCCAATCTGTGAAGGTATTCTGGAGTTCAGATATTAAGACTTTGTAGGTTGTAGGCTGCATGGATGATAGTTAAGTCATCACATGCATCTGATTTGTGAAAATTGTGAAACTTCCACATAGTGATCCTGAGGTACTCCCTACACATGGCAAACATTTGTGAGATGTGAATACTCAGCATTTGGATGGCTTGTGTCTTGTTTTGCAATTTTTTTTTATTTTGTTTATTTAAATTTGTAACCAGAGTAGAGCACTGATCGCAACTGACCAATTTCAGTCTCAAGAACTACGCAAAGACAAAACAGTGTTCAAGAGGGTGAAAAAACAATCTTCAAAAACTAACAGAAGCACACTTAACTTAGTCCAAAAATAAAATAAAAATAAGTGCGTCTCCAGGTGTATGTTTTGTTTTTGCAATTTCAGTCTCAGCTCAGGAAACACAGCAAGAGAGCAAAGAGCAAATGAAACAATATAGAGAAATGATGCAGTACAAAATGGTAGACATAGCAGTGCGGTACAAAAATAGGTTTAAGTAATATAGTACATTTTCATTAGGAATTATAACAAAATTGTTGTTGTTGTATCTTTCGGCTTTTCCCGGTTAGGGGTCGCCACAGCGGAACTCTGGTCCGCCAATGATTGGCAGTAGATTTTTACGTACCGAGTTGCCAGCCCTGACGTACAACCTTCAACGAAGGTATGCCCATTCACGCATGTCTCCACACAGAAGATGCTTTAGCTGAGAATCGAACAGGACAACATCTTACTGTGAGGCGACAACGCTACCGCAGCACCACCACTGCAGTGTTATAACAAAATTGTTATATACAACATATACAAGAAGACAGCTTTAGGCTTTGATCAGTAGGAAGGTAGGTGGATTGACAATAAATGTGTAGAGATGGTAGGGATAAAAGTTTGGAGAGAGATCATGTAATGTTGTTAGGGATAAGGCATTGGCATTTGCTTGCTTCTCTGAGGCATGCTTTAAGCTGAGGTTTGAAAAGTGAGAAGGAAGATGCTTACTTGAGATGGGATAGGTGAGTTTCCCAGAGTCTGAGGTCAAGAATTAAGAATCTATGATCTGTACTGTGAAGTTTGGTGTTGGGAGCCTGTACGAGGCAGTAGAAATTGTATGATTCTTGAGCATGTAGGTAGGTAGGGGTCATATGAGTTTGGATGTCAGTGGTGGGAAACTGCCTGTACAGAACTTTGTATAGCTGTTAGCCTAGGAGGAGTTTGCTTCTCTGCTTGACAAGGAGCCATTTTGCTTTTGCAATGTTTTGCAGTGGATATCATGTTTTGGGGATATAGTGATGAATCTACTGATTCTGTTTTCAATTGTTTAGATGCTTTTGGTGTTCTTTTTGGAAGGTGAGACTTTTAAGGGAGGGCAGTATTCAAGTTGTGAGAGGAGAATTCCTTTTCCTTTCACTGCTCTGGTCAATTTGGAGAGGAACAGGAACATTTTGGCATTGATCTTTTCCTTTGTACTATGTGGCAGGAAACGTTCACAGGTGGGTCTAACCAGATGCTTAAATATTTGAATGCACTGATATTTTCTTTAAAATAGAGTTGTTATGTCCAAAATGTCAAGAGGTGAGGTGATTTTGACATTTTATTTTTCTTTGCATCAAAAGGTATTACTTTAGTTTTGGCAGGATTTGAGTAAGAGCTTGTTGTTATTAACCCACTGGATTAGTGAGAGGAAGTCAGTTTGAAGATCTCTTTGTAGTAAATGGAGAGATTGATTTGACCCATGGAGAACCATGTGATCTGCATAAAGTAGTATAGGTGTTGTGGGAGGTCAAGAGATAGTTTATTGATATAGATGGAGAATAGTTGTGGGATGAGAATGGATTGTTGTGGGACACCTTTCTGAGTGGAGCAGGGGATGAGAAAGATGATATTACCTTGGCAGTGAAGGAACAGACATGAAGTTATTAAACCATAGCATGGTATCTGGAATTAAACCTTTTAACAATGTGGTTTAAGAGAATGGTATAGTTACACTGGGTTGTATTTGAAACAGTGACATATGATGCCAAGCTCTTTAAATGTGCAGGTGGCCAATTATCCACAGAGGCAAAGTCATGCCCTTTGAGACAGGCAAGAGATTTCTTTACTGAAACAGATGTAAGCTGGTTGGAACTTGAACTGTTCATAGTTTTTTGGACCATATTATGTTGTCAGCTGCTGGAATTGATTGTTGAATGGAATGATGAGTTATAATTCATTCCAAGAATTCTGTGAATTTGTTGGCAATATCTTATGGAGTTGGTAGTTCATGAAGATCCTGTTTGTTACTTTAATCTTTCCAAGGAGTTTATTCACTGTATTCCAATATACTGTTGGGGTGTTTTGGTTTGATTGCCAAAGCTGGGTAAAGTAGTTTTTTAAGGTATTGCTTTTTGTCTCACTGTAGTTATTTAAATAGTTGATATCTCTGCTGCATTATATGTTTGCCAGACAGAATCTCTGTGGGCTATGCTCAGATGTATTGATATATCTATCATTCCAAGGTAATATGTTGTTTGTAAACTGGGTTTCCTGAAGAGCAGCATATTTGTTAAATCTAATAGTACAAGTTTAAGATATTCAGTGTGATATTGATGTCTGTAGCTTGGTTAAGACATTTCCAGTCAACTCCAGTGATTTCAGTTCAAATGACATCTAGTAGTATTTGTTTCAAACTGTGTAGTTAATAGTTTTAAGGAGTTCTGGTTCTGGTTTGTGCTTCTGTATTGCAAAAGCTGGTTGGTGGTCAGTGAGATGGTCAGGCTTCATATCACTGCAGCTGTAGTTATTTGAGTGTTTGCTGAGATCTGTTTTAGAATGCTGGTCATTAAATGTTGGTGATGTTATTAAGTGAGAGAAAACCAGTAACTCTAGACGTGTCACGGTTGTCCTTGATTTGTCACACCATGGTATACTGAAGTCACCCCAAGAAGTAAACTTTCACTTGTGCATTTTTTAGGTACCACTGTGATAGTTCTAGGAGATTTTTTTTCTGTTTTTTGGATTTGGGATATGCATGCAGTTCAGAGTTGTAAGTTTCAACTGTAGCTTCTCTTCCTTGTACAGATGGAGACTGATTAGGGTGGAGTTTAGTATCGGTTGTATAGGTTAGGTTTAGAGGTCAACTTGGTCTTTTGCCTTATCCTTTGTAAACATGGGATAACATTCTGAATGTGTTGTCTTTCGTGTAGGATTTTAGTAATGACACAGAGATTACTAGTATATTTGATTGAAATGCTCTGACCCAAAGTTGGAATTGTGGTGTATTTTGCATATGCTTCTACTACTCAGATGTATTACTTTTAGTCATCATTTACCATGGAGGAATATAAGACCCATTGTGGAGTGTCTGTGATGCAGTGGAAGGTCCTTGAGAAGTAGACAGAGGATGTGGATGCCTACATTATTTTTTTTCTCTTACCTTTTTATTTTAGTAATGGTAGAACATGTAGAGTGTTTTTGGGCATCGGTGCATATGTATATAGGGTATTTCTGGTTGTAAGGTGTTGTCATAGCTGTCACTGTTCATTAGTTTGGCAATTTTGTTAGTGATAAACATACAACATAAGCTATATTGTTGAAGATAAGAAGAAATTATTTTTGTGTGTACTTATGATTATTCTGTGGCATTACAAATGGGTGAAAATGCTCTCAACTTCCTTATCTGGAATAATTTCTGTATGTAAGCGGTAGATTAAGAGAATGATGATCATGTACATTTCTAACTGAAGATGTGCCATTTAAGAAATGTAAGCGGTGAGCATAGACAGTTGTAAAACTGAAAGATGGTAGGGTGGCAGGAGATAGCAGTGGAAGAGGAGGCAAGTGGGTCCACTAGTTATAAGGATCACAAAATAATCTGTATGGCATACACATAGATAAGAGCAGTCCTGCAATGCTGCCATATGAGTGCACAGTTTAAAACTACAATTATACAAAAAGTTTATGCTTTAAGAACTGAAAGGCTATGGAAGGATAGCTCCTTAGTATCAGACTGCTGAGTATCAGAGTTCCTTTGGAAAGCCATTATAAGTGTCAGCATGCGACAGACAGTACTTATTGCTACTCATTGCAATACATGAAGTATAGCTAGGATTTGTTTAACAGTCAGCAGTTTGGTACTGCAAGTGGATGACAAACACATTCTACATTATTTACTGAAATTGCTAGGTACCTGCAAATCTAAACAAGGTTCCAATGGGATTATCTGCACATATGAGCTGTAAATGCAAAAACTCTTGTTATGTGTAGAACCTAGAAAATTAACCGGAACTCAGCAGCAGAACATCTGCTTTATTGCTTCATCATCTTGGTTTTGGTTGGGGGATGCTGTCTGAATGCTGGACATTACTGAAAAGAATAAAGTGTACAGAGGTGAGCAGCTACAATGGAACATGGGAGCTATATGCTTGTACGGAAAGCTCAAATATAAGGTAATGCAGTGTTTTCTGTTTTTGAGCATTACTAACATTCTAGCAAGAGTTTATGACAGACAACTATATACTTTGCAACAGTCCAGTATTATATGCCAAAATCCTTAATTGCCATCTCTGATAGAAAAAAATGCCTTTGTTTGGCATTAAGCAGACCATTCCTTTCCCTGTTTCCAGGTGACAGTGCTCCCTCAGAAAAGCTGTATTCAAATCTTGTGGGTCAGTGCAGATTGTGATCTGGCCACATTTGACCATAGTCAGCATACTATTTACTATTTTGTAGGCTGTTTAGCTATTACTCCCATAGTTTCCATAAGTATCAGTTCACTGATAATTCTTTGTCTTAGCATTATTGACACATTATTTGGTGCAAAGATAACAGGTGGTATCACTGGGTTAATCTTTATACAAACACCACACCTCAAACACCACCCACACCTGCAGAACACACACCCACATATGCGGACGTCCTCAACAAAAACATACCCAAACAAAAGAGAGCTCCAAGGTAAAAACACACAAACTCCACTACTCACCAGACCACACACCACACATAGTCCACACACCTGTGTCTCACAGCCACTAAGGCCTAAACATAAACCCAACATATTAGTCATAGGACACTCCATTGTGAGTCACACAGATGTGCCCCTCACCAGGCTGGATAAAGATAAAGTCATGGTTAGTTGTTTGTCAGGTGCCAGAATCCACCATATCACACATGCACTCATGTCTCTTGACAACAGGCACTGTTATGACTCTGTCATAGTCCATGTTGGAGTGAATGACTTGAGACGTACCTCCCTTGACTATATGAGGAGAGAGACATTATCGAGATCACTGAATATGTGTCCCAGGCAGGTATATTCCTAGCCTTAAGCAGCATTCTACCATCACCCAGAATTATATCTCAATACAAACAGAAAATGATTGACTTTAACAATTGGCTTAGTTTCTGGTGTCATTCCAAGGGAATCCAGAAACTGACAGCCTGGAATGACATGACCAACAGACCACGATGCTTTGCCAGAGATGGCCTGCATCTGTCTCTCTTGGGCTTCAGGCTTCTGGCAAAGGCTCTTGCCTCCCTCATTATGCCTGTTTTTAGACAATGCCATGATGTCAAAACTACCAACATGAAAATTTCATCAAAACGCAAAGTAAAGGTCATGCTGCTAAACGTTAGGAGTTTAAACATGAAACTGCACTCATTGCAAGCATACTTAACCCTGGAAGATTCTGGCATTTGTGAAGTCACAGAAACCTGGTTCAAAGCTGTGGAGAGCACCCCACCCATACCAAGTTACTCATCCTATCATACATTCAGACCCAAAACTGAGGGCAGCAAAACAAAGGAGGTGGAGTTGCAATATACATTAAAAGACATACGCACATCAAGGCTGGTCAAACAGTATGATACACAGGAGACATGCCAGTTGCAGTTAACCATTGGCAAGACTGCTATTCAAATCATAGCTAGCTACACACCCCAAACTTTGATTTGATATGCCCTCTCCACCTATCTGGACCTCTTCGAATCTATTAAGATTCAACCCTTTACCCTGATCCTAGGTGGCTTTAACTATCCAACCATATATTGGAAGAACTACTCATGCCAAAACACAAATGCCCAGAGATTCCTTGATTTTATCAATGCAAATGCCTTGGACCAGCTGGTCAACACCCCCACAAGAGGTGATAATATCTTGGACTTAGTATTAACCAACATGAGTAACCACTGTAGCATCCCTACAGTGTCATCCTTCCTGATAAAGATCCAATCACAAAGTGGTCCCTTTTGAAGTCAGTAGCCTAATGGTTAAGGTATTTGCCTTACAAACACAAGGTGAAGGGTTTGAGTCGCACAAGGGATAATTGGCTAGGCTTAAAATGGCTCGCAAGGGCAGTTAGCCTAGTACTAATCTATGAACCATCTCCCTGACCCCCCCCCCCCAGCTAGGGTCAAACAAAAAAACTTCTCCAAAGCTGATTACAAGATATAAACAGCTTCACAGCCCCCTCCCCCTTCATAGGAACTGGCACATATGTCCAAACCTATAGCAAAGTACTATACGACCATTTATATAGCTGCATGGAATCAGGAATACCCGACAGGACAAATTCATCCTCCTGAAGGAAGAGTAAACCTGTCTGTTGGACATCTGCAATAAATAAACTCTATAATAAAAGGACAAAATTGCTGTCCAGGATCAAGAAGGAGCTGGTGCCTAACTGGAAGCAATCTCTCCTTAGCCTGAACAAAAATAAGAGCACTAGTATAATCATCCAAAGCAAACTTCGAGTCCAAACTGGCCACATCTACTAAAGACAATCATAAGGCCTTCTTGTCTGCAATCTCAAAGGAAGCACTCAGATCTGCCCAGAACTCATGGTTAAGGATACCAAATACACAAATGCCATAGATACAGCCAACCTGCTGGCAGACATTCTTGGGGCCTCTGTGGTTTGGGATGCAGGCCAAAATCAGTGGACTATGGCTGACTGAGTTTGCAGATGACTACAAGCTGGGCACTGTCATCAATTCCCCTAGTAATGTGGACCTCCTTCAAGAGGGTTTCACCCAAACAAATGACTGGTGCCAGAAACATGGCCTCAGACTGAATGCCAAAAATGGATCATCATCCCCTTTGGGTTGAGTGACATCCCCACAAATTATCACATTAATAACAAGATCCTAAGCACACAATGGGACTTGGGCACCCATGTTGATAGCAAACTGACTTTTGACCACCATATTGCCTCTGTTGTACGGAAAGCTTTCTACATGGCCCACCTCATTAGTAAGGGTGTCTCACCCAGGGACAAGTAGGTCATAACATCCCTGTATTCTTCCCTTATAAGACCCATTCTTGAGTACAATGCCCCTTTTGGCAGGTACCTCACAAAGGACATGCAGCAGCTGAAGAGACTGCGGAGGTTCCTCACCAGGTGAATCCAGGGCCTCAAGCATCTACCCTACACAGACAGGCTAAAAGCCTTGTCTCTCTACTCAGTCTCATACAGACTCCTCAGAGGTGACCTCTGTTTGGCATACAAAGCAATCTCACACCCCATCTTAACAAGACTGCTGTATATCCGCAAGTCAAGCTCCACTCGAGTAACCCACACGCGTGACCTCAACCTGGTCTGTGACTTCAATAGAACTTGTTGGTGGGACAGATTTGTGTCCCAGAAATTCCCCCTTCTGTGGAATAGACTCCCTCTCCATGTCAAGCAGAGTACCTCATTAACCCTTTTTAGATGCAACCTGGATAAATGGATGAGGATCAGCAAATACACCTCTGGGATTCCATCTGTGTCTCTGCTGGACAGGGGCATTGGATTCTGACATGTGGGAACATGGGCTAAATTCTTGGCTAGGTTTGTAAGGGCCTCAGGGCCAATAGCCTAGTAACTTCCTATGATACTGTATACCTCTGATGTGCAACTTAGTCCAGTAAACAAATTGCACTACTCAAAAATATCAAATGAAGAACTTGCATTCATTTTTATCTATTTGTGATTTGTGATCAAGCATCACTGCACATTGCATTTTGCTCCTGAAGTTTTACACTTTCTGTTGCACACGTACGAATTACTGCTTCTGCAAACATAAAGAATCATTGTCTCTGTGATTGTAGGAATCAGTCTGAGACTGTACAGTGCCTTCTAGTGCATGGCTCCAGTATCTGCATACTGTGAATTCAGTTGATCGTACTGATTAGTTCACCTCGGTTTTCCCAAAACGTAAGGTTGCTGAACTAATGCAGGTTGAATTAATAAGCAGTATACTCTGTTTTTGTATACCACATACAGCTTAATCTCACCCACTGGATTAATTTTTTACAGAATAAGTCAGTAATGAAGCATTTGACTCAAGGATTGAATTTCTCATGTCTATCTGATGGCACTTAGTAATATTAATATTCATTCTCAGTATCTAGCTTAAATGTTTAAATCTATGCTCAGCTTTTCAGTCCAGTGACTTTTACATTGTCAGACCTGTTGCGTCTCGGTGAAGAAACTGGGCATTTAATTTCAACACATAAATGAACAGCTGTACTAACGAGACATTTTCTGACGTGTTGGTTGATTTGGATATCAGACATAGTTTTTACAGTTGTTAGTTTTGTTTGTTTCAGACTCTTGCAAAACAGGTTTCTGTCCTTTCATTCTAGACCTACATATTTGAAAAAAAAAATCTGGTTTGACCATGTTTCTTGCCACTCCCTGTTAAGAGCTGGACAAGTTGGTCGCTGTGCTGATGACTATACCTTGAACAAAATGATGCTTTCTGGGCTGAATATTTCTCAGTTCATGTGGCATTGTCAGTCTAAATGAAGCCTTCTTTGCTGTCATACTCTTAGAGACATTGTATACTGTACTGTGATATTATCAAGAAGCTTTAAATTAATTTTAATTTATGGATATCACAATCTTCTACATGCTCTTTCTTTTGAATATTAGCTAACACTGATGCTGTGCATACTTTCACAGAGTCAGGCAAGTTTGCTTCTTACTGTGACACCTTTTATGCCACATGCAATTCTATTTTCAGCAATCAATCACACAAATTGCCCGATTAAGAATTTTTAGCTGTATGCCTTACTTCAGTCATGTGTTATGTGTGCCTCAATAGATTCCTGTGATCCCTGGTTTCTAATAAGATTTATATGGTATAGGTAAATACATATGTGTATATATATATATATATATATATATATATTTACACACACACACACACACACACACACACACACACACACGCACACATGCATGAGCTGATATATATATATATATATATATATGTGTGTGTGTGTGTGTGTGTGTGTGTGTGTGTGTATGTGTGTGTAAACTCCGTTTTTAATGGTCACATGGCCACTAAGTCAGAATGCTGTTCTTCACTAAGATTAAATGTAGTAAATCCCTTTAACTGCATTATCACCAACCAGATGGAGAAAAGTTATAGCTTTGTCTTTTTTTTATTAGACAGACCCAAAGCAATGCTGTAAAGATTAAATTTCTGCAGCCATTTCTTCCAACTTTCTGCCAAGTTACCTTGAAGAACTAATGATAGAGGCGGTCAGTGTTAATGGTAAACTGGAACCCCTGCTGAATATACAGCAGTTGTTACAGAAAGAAAATGACTGATATTTTGTATTATGGCAGTCTTAACCAAAGCTTAGTGTTTTATAGCTTCTGCAGGTGAGTTGTGGTGTTTCAATATTTTTATTATTTGAAACTAAAATTTCACTTTGTTTCTCATTGTTTCAGCTCATTTTTGCTCACAGGCATTTCTTTTGGCTTAATGCCATATATTATAATATGATGCCATTTTCTGCACCTCTGCATATGTATTTTTCATTCTTTTGTTTGTGGAACTTTTCTCTGGGCCTCCACTAAAAAAATGGATACAATTATCCAGTTGGACTTTCCTGGTAAACAAATGTCAATAACTAAATAAATAAATAAAATGTTGCTACTAAATGTCAATCCTTATCTAATGGAATATGTAAACAACTAGTTATGCATCAGGACACAGCAAGTCATGATGGAGTGTTACCTGTCTATTGTAACAGGGTTTACCAGTGATGTCCGTAAGGGTTCTGTACTGAGGCCACTCATTTCTGAACTGTGCTTCTCAGACATAAAAGTTAGAAATGAGCTATGAATTACACACCTGCTGATTTCAAACTAATTCCAATCTGAGTAATGTAATTTCTTCAATATAAGATGCTGAAGCTAGTGCTGTGACATTGAGGGATTGTTAAATAAAAAATCAGAATTCAATACACAGGAGGTTCAGGTTCAAATGTTTACTAGTGTACACCAGGAGGCAAAAAACCATACAAGTACAGAATTTTGTCTGACATGATGCAGGAAGTACAGAATATTTTATAGTGTTTGCATTCAAGTTATGCCCACCTTACTGACGTGGTTAGTCACAAGGCATCTACATCACTTTTACTAACAGTATTCTATTCATCTAATAATGCTGATGCAGTACATCTAAAAAAAACTTTTCCTTTAGATACAATACGGCCTTGCTATCCAGCTGGTCAGTCATAATGTCTTTCTGTAAAGTTACTTCTTAAAGGTCTCATATCAGTTCAAATACAATAGCAGATTCAGTCTTTAAATTCACCTCTTTGTTCACTGTTTCACTTTCCCACCAGCTGTGTTTTTATCTTACAAGGGCAAGTTACTACATCAGGAAAGGAAGATTTAATTATTTACAAGGACAAGTTATCTTATCAGGAAGGAACGGAAGATTTACACATTTAATTTTCTGACCCAGCAGATAATCACTTATGAAAAGCATAACATCAAGCTTGCTGAGCTGGCAGCTGCCAGGGTCAGGGGTCAAAGCACACTGCAGTTTCAGAAGCTACTTGCATTTACACATGAATTTATCCCTTCTGTTATATGATTAATAGAATAAAATGCATTATAAACTACCTTGCTTTTAAACTAGCATTTCACATATATTTAAATATATATTTTTCTAACATTTTCCCCCCTATTAATACTTTTTATTCTATTTTGAAATATGCATAGTGTCATTTCATCTCCTAGCCTTTCCCACTCAGGATTTTCAGCTAGGTGAGTCATTTAATCTATACTTCAGAGAAAGCGTCATCTGAAATCAATCTTTCAATTTCAATATCTTGGTAGAAAGTTTCAGTAACAGATACATCAACAAAATCTTTGATTAATCTTTTCATGCAGGGAATTCCACAGCAAACACATGCTCTATTAGGAGTATACCCACACAAATAGCAATTAGAATGTTCATTAGGATGGAACCCCACCCCCCAAACAGATTCTGGAAAAAGTCTGTCAGTGGGTTTGGGCCTGGTTCAGTCATGGCTGATACTTGCTGAATTACCTCTAGGTGATTATTTATCTTGTGGCGATTGTCAGGGATAAAAGCACAGCATTCTTCTTTGATAAGCGCATACGTACCACCTCTCGCCGCTAGGGTGAAGTCAAGAGCCATCCGATTTTGTAGCACAACAGTTCTCATTGCATTCAGTTCATCAGTCACCAATTCTAGGGCAGAAAAAGTTGCATTACTCATTACTTCGAGAAGTTTCGACAACTTCCTCAGCTCCCAGATCGATTTGACTGCTCCATAGGCTGGTAGTATTCCTGCCCAGGATATAACACTGTCACTCAAGTCCATATGAGTCAATTCACTTTTGTCTTTGACTGAATTATGGTCTTTCCAACCAGCTTCGATCTTCCCAACTGGATTCACAGGTTTCTTAACTGGACCTTCAGATTTTCGAGCTGTTTCTCTTACGTTCCGTATCTTACCCAAAGGTAATTCTGCAGTATGTCTTATTGCTGGAACCAGATAACCCAAAAAACAACTGCCGGACCAATTCTCAGGTAACCATTTATATACCTTTTTCCCACAAATAAAATAACAGTTTTCTACTTTAGTACTAATACGCATCAGCCCTGCATGAAACATTATCTATAACTGGCAATTGTTTAAACAAAACTGGATTTTTTTGAATGTCACTCATAGTCGTTTTCAATGAGTTTAAATACGAGTCATAATTAGTATTGCAAAAAGTATTGCCATTACCATTCTTAATATAACATCGGTAAGATATGGTTATATTACAATTGCTCCAGCCCACGTGGAGGGTGTCATTTTTATAGAAACATACAACTCCTTTTTGTGTGACAGGTAAAAATAAAGCTATTTTGTCCTGTGATCTCACAGTTCCTGTGTCGAAAAGTAAATTCTCCCAAGTCTCATTTATCCCCAAAGGGACAGCAGACATTATCAGTCCTCCATATGCTGTTGGTATAGCTGTACAAACCCAGCAATTTGAAATGTTCATAGTCTCTGCATACACACGTTTCATGGCCAGGTATGTGTTAAAATTTGGATGCCAGTCTATAGACGTTTCATCACGCCTTCCCACTTTCACTTGTGTGGTTGTGTGTAGGATGAACCACAGCAAGAGGAAAATTGTCACAATTACAGTTAATAAATGTACACACAACAAAATGATTATGCAACATCTCTGGGGTTGATCTAAACTTCTATTCGCTTTCTTTTTGGCCATCTCGGTCTGGTTGTGTATCAGTCTCAAAGTTTTTATCAAGTTGAAAGTTCTTTACCGGTTTACAATGCATCAAATGAACCCAGGACGTCCTCTCAGCTACTCTAACTGCAGTAGGCGTTGCCAACAGAACCTAGTACGGACCTTCCCACTTTGGACTCGCCCAGTTTTTCCTTTTCGTCACTTTCAGCCAAACCCAACTTCCAGGGCCAACGACTGTTTCCACCGGTCTGGTCTGTTCCTTATCTGAAAAAGAGTTAAACTGCAAAACAGATTTATTCCTTAACAATTTCTTCATATATTCTGCTAACGAACTGTCAGCCTCCTGCTCTGCAGGCATGAGAGCTTTCCACTGAGGCACATAATATGCTCTCCCAAAAACCATTTCAAAGGGAGTCAAACCCTTTACATTTGGAACTGTTCTCATACTCAGCAGTGCTAAAGGCAGACAGTATATCCAATTCTTTTGGGTCTCCTCTACTAGCTTCCTAAGTTTACTTTTTAGGGTACCATTGTACCTTTCCACCAGTCCTGCTGACTGTGGGTGGTAGGCACAATGGTTCTTTAAGGAGATACCAAAAAATCTCCCAAGCTGGTGGATTGTCTGGTTCACAAAATGTGTGCCGTTGTCACTATAAATCCTCTCCGGAATGCCAAATCTAGGGATTACTTCTTTTATCAGGGCTTTCGCCACTGTTGCTGCATCCGGGTTTTTGGTTGGAAAAGCTTCTACCCATTTAGAAAACATGTCTATAATAACTAAACAAAACTTTTTCCCTTCACGTTTATTTAATTCTATGAAATCCATACAAATAGTATGGAACGGGTATGGTGGTATAGGAAAACTTCCTTGCTTGGTTTAAATGCTCCTTGTGCATGATGCTTGTTACAAGTATGACAAGCTGCACAAAATTTTTTTGTGTAGTTTATGTATCCATATGTTTGGAATATTCGATTTACTAACTGTACCATCCCCCCTGTTGAGACATGGCTCTGCCCATGGCTCAACAAAGCTGCATATCTAAATAAATTAGACGGCAATATAGGTTTTTTCTCTTTGGAAATGTACAGTCCATTCTCAAGAATTGCACCTCGTTTTACCCATTTTTGTTTTTCTGCTTTTGTAGTAAGCGTCTGCATTGTTTTTAACGTCTAAATCTAAAATCTCAGAGGGTTGTAATTCCTCGTTCAAAAATAAAGTTTTTGAGTCTGAGGCTGCTTGCTTTGCAGCCGCATCAGCTCGTGCATTGCTTTTCGAAATCCTATCCTGCTGTTTTGTATGAGCTACACATTTACAAATAGCTACTTTGGTAGGTAACTGAATAGATTCTAATAACTCCAAAATAAATTGCGCATGATTAATAGGTTTTCCACTGGATGTTATCATTCCTCTATGTTTCCATTGTTGTGCAAATACATGTACTGTAGAAAAAGCATACTGACTGTCAGTATATATGTTTACACACTTGTTTTTTGCTAAAGTACATGCTCTCGCCAAATCTATCAGTTCAGCTGCTTGTGCAGATAAGTTGTGTGGTAAGGATTGAGCTTCTAAAATTTCAGTGTCTGTAACTACTGCATACCCTACCAGATTCTTCCCTGTAGGACCCCTTCTGCATGAGCCATCCACATAATATGTCACCTCGGCATTATCCAAGGGCATATCTGTAAGATCTTGTCTAGGTAAAGCTAACTGTTCAATTTCCTGCAGGCAGCTGTGTGGTGTGCCCTCCGCAGGAGTTGGAAGTAAAGTTGTTGGATTCACTGTCGTACATCATTCAGTTGTCATATGAGGTTGGCTCAGCAGTATAGTCATACATGAAAGATGTCTAGCAGGAGAAAGGTATGACATTTTCTCTTGCAGTAAAATTATTGCAACTGCATGAGGCACTCTCAATGTGAGAGGGTGGAATAACACCACTGAGGCCGAAGCCTGTACTGCCATTGTGGCTGCAACTACTGCTTGTACACAGTGAGGCAAAGATCGCACCACTGGGTCTAACTGTGATGAATAGTAGGCTATGGGGCGTTGCTTGTCCCCATGTTGTTGCGTCAATACTGACGTCATGTACTCTTGCTTACAATCTATGGTCTGAAAGAATCGTTTGTGATAATTTGGAAGTCCTAAAACTAATGAAGAAGCTATCAACTGCTTCAACCTGCAGAAAGCCGTTTCTGCTTCTGTTGTCCATTGTAAAATATCTTGTGCTGCCATTGGTGTCTTATATATCAAATCAGTCAGTGGAGCAGATTCCAAAGCATAATTTGGTATCCAGCTCCGACAAAAATTAGTTGTACCTAAGAAAGACATAATTTCTTTCTTGGTTGTTGGTTTGGGTGCTTGCAAAATTGCTGTTTTTCTTTCCTCATCTAGTATTCTACCTTCATTGGATATTACATATCCAAGTATCTAACTTGTTTTCTCCAAAGTTGTAACTTATTTTTGTTTACTTTGTGTCCTTGTATTACTAAAAATTTCAATAATGCTACTGTATCCTCCCTGCACTGTTGCTGGGTGGGGGCTGCTAACAAGATGTCATCTACATAAAGTAGAATTTGACTACCTCCTGGTGGGGTATATCCTGCCAGGTTGCTAGCCATTTCTTGTGCAAAAATTGTTGGGCTCTCACAATATCCCTGTGGTAGTCGAGTATATGTATACCTTTTACCCTGAAATGTAAATGCAAACCAATATTGACTATCAGGATGTATATGTATTGAAAAGAAAGCATTGCTAATATCTACCACAGAGAAATACTTCTGTTGCGGTTCTAAATCATTTAACAAAGTATGTGGGTCTGGCACCGTAGGTGCTCTAGGTATTACTGCATTATTTACAGCTTGTAAATCTTGTACCATCCGCCATTCCCGTTTGCTTTTTAACAGGAAATAGGGTGTATTACATGGTGAATCAGGAGATTCTACCAGTACTCCTTCTTTGAGTAATGCTGCTATTATAGGCTTAATTCCTATTTCTGCATCCTTTCTCAAAGGGTATTGTCTTTTCTGTGGTCTAAAAGCTGACTTTGGGGTAATTGTAACTGGTCCTGCTGTTCGAATAAGTCCTACATCTGACTTGCCTGTTGACCAAAGAGTTGCTGGAATTTCACATAAGGCCTTTTCTTCTTCTTCTAATAAAAATGCTAATCAGCTGTCCTCGCTAGATTGCAAGTGTACAGCTGGATGTGTCTGTGTCAACCAATTCAGTTTTTGTTTTTGTATCCCTTGTTCTGACAGTTCTAAATCAGTCTGTTTCTCCCATCTTTTTACTTTTTCTCCTAAATCTGCCCATTTGACACTTTTATTCTTTGTCAAGCTGACATGTGGCAACCGATTTGATCTATACAATGCAAGGAATTCTTGAGGTAATGAACAGCTAACTACACTGTTCCCCTCAGCATCCCAGTACAGAGTACGCAAAACCAATCTAGTTGCACGATTTCTAAACAGTTCTTGCTCATACTCTCTATCAGGTCCTGGTGTAGTACAGTAGTATAGAGTACAGTGTAACAAATGCTGTCGATCAGTGTCAAGGGAGGAGGCTTTACTGATGGCTACGTTCATCAGTTCCTCGGTTACTGCCCCTGGACTAGTCGTGACTAGGTCCTGGCTGTACCAGTAAAAAGTTTCACCCTCCGATCGCACTACAAAGGTATCCATTTGTCTCTGTGCCTCCATACCTTGTACAGTTGGAACTACTGCTATGCCAAATATCTGCATAAGGTCTTTGCCCAATAGGTTTACTGGACACTTTGCAGAAACAACTATTTTACTTCTCTGGGTCATACCTGAAACAGGGTCAGTTATTGCTATATCATGGGAAAGTGGCTCCCTGTATAGCTGTCCGTTTGCTGCTTTTACTAATATATAATCAGGTGATTCGGAATGTTCTGGTAACTTGGAGGGGTGTATCAAAGTCCATGATGCTCCTGAGTCACACAGGAATTTGACTTCCCTTCCCTCCACCAAAAGTGTCACTTCCGGTTTTGTATCTGCTAGATAGAGCTCCAGGCTCAACAATGCTAAATCTAAAATTTAATTTCCATTTTCGTCTAAGTCAATTTGTACTTCCTCTACTCCTTCTACTACATTGGCATTTGTCTTTTCTATTCTAGCTGTTACTGGTGATTCCTGACTTTCATATGATGTATCCTCACTATCATATAGTCAGTCCTCATCCCCTTTATCTTCCGTCATTGCTTTCTTATTTTGTTTACAGTCCCTAGCTAGATGCCCTTTCTTTCCGCACTTGAAGCATTCACCTCTCTTTTTTCTCTCTTCAAAATCTTCTGATCGTTTGTCAGACTGTTTGTTTCCCTGGGCATTCTTCTTGCCCTTTTTACCTGACTGTAATACAAATACTTCAGCTCCATCTTCAGCAGTGAAGACTTGCGCCTTCTTTTTCTTTTTGCTATTAAAATGTCTCTCAGCATGTCTAGCGTATTCGAGTAAGGCTTGTAGCCTCCCTGTTCGATGATCTATCATATGCTTCGTAATGAAGCTACCAATAGGTGCAATGCAACCTTTCAAAAATGCATTTTTTAATTGTTGTTCATACGGGGAATCATTTGTTTGGTTCTCAGGAACCGACATACCACTATGATTATTAAAACATTCTAATAATCTAGCATAGTATCCATCTATTGTCTCATTTTCCTGTTGTATGCATTGATTAATGCAAGTCCAGTCTGCTCTAGGTTTCCATTTCTCAGAGATTCGGTCTGTCAGACCTTTCACTCTGTTGTCTAACTCTGCGTCACTATGTGGGAGTGGCCTAAGTTCTGCATTATGAGGATTCCAGGTGCCACAAATCATGTGCCAATCTGGACCTAAAATTTGTCTTACTACTTTTTCTACTTCTTCCCCATTCAAGTGGTAACTTAACCTCATGCCTTGTAAATCTTCTAAAAATTTCGTAAAATTAACTTTCGGATGGGGGATTCCCTCAGTAGCCTTCCGGATGTCTTCCGGTGTCCATGGTCTATATACTAAGAGTGTTGGATCCTGCCCTTCCTGTCCTGCCTGAGGATTTGGAACTTCTATAAGTGGGCATATTTCTTCCTCACTCTCATCCTGTAGATTTCTCTCTATTTGGTATGATTCTGTGTCCCTATGTGTTTTACGTGTTCGGGACCTAGTCTCAATAGGATCTCTAACAAATGGTTGTGGTCTTACTGAAACTTCAGGATAACGCGGAGGCGGACAAGCCTGTCCACTCGCTTCATATCCTGAAAAGGGCAAGGGAGGGGGTAAGGGAGGAGGAGGAGGAGCTGTAGCTATTACCAAGTTATTATCCTCTTTGTCTAAAAATAACGTTTTTGAATTTTTAAGCTTCTGTTCTCTAAGATTTGCTTCCTCAATCCACCTGTGTGCTTGAGGTATGCCTAGTTGGCGTTGCTTTTTTGCCTGACCTCCTGCATCAGATTTAAGCTGTTTAAGGAGTTTAACTAGTGAAAGTTTATCTAGTTTACCATCAAATTCATATTTGTTAACCCATTTCGTATAATACGTAACATTATCAGCACGCTGTAATTGCATGTATTTTGTGTCTTCGGTTAGGGGCGGATCTCGCGAGGTTTTAGTGCACTGATTACCCATGTCAAAGAAAATGTTACGTAACCCTTTTTTTATCACGTGATGTCAATTTCTTAGTTCCTGTTTACAGTTTATCTAGAATAACTGTCTACCTTATTCTGTTACCCTGATCTATGACAAAATATACAGTACTTCCTTTTGTCCCTGATCTGCAAAAACAAATCTTGACAACAATATATTGTAACCTAGTCCCTGATCCAAAACAGAAAAAAGGCAAATTCTTCCTACCTGAGCATCCTGGTTTTGAAAATGTTCAAATTCCGCTCTTCGGCCACAGATCAGAAAGTGGCCAGCCTCTTTACACATGACAATTCAGTCGGAGGTCTTTTCACTCAAGAAGAACCATTTTGGTAACTTCTCCTGCGCAGTATTCGACCACCGATACACTCTGATCTGCAGCTTACCAAGGGAATTCCGTCTCGAAAGGACCAAACTGTTAAATAAAAAATCAGAATTCAGTACACAGGAGGTTCAGATTCAAAAGTTTACTAGTGTACACCAGGAGGCAAAAAACCATACAAGTACAGAATTTTGTCTGACATGATGCAGGAAGTACAGAATATTTTATAGTGTTTGCATTCAAGTTATGCCCACCTTACTGACGTGGTTAGTCACAAGGCATCTACATCACTTTTACTAACAGTATTCTATTCATCTAATAATGCTGATGCAGTACATCTAAAAAAAACTTTTCCTTTAGATACAATACGGCCTTGCTATCCAGCT
This sequence comes from Protopterus annectens, assembly GCF_019279795.1. NCBI lineage: Eukaryota > Metazoa > Chordata > Ceratodontiformes > Protopteridae > Protopterus > Protopterus annectens. Next base: position 1,392,635,407 of record NC_056726.1, read on the forward strand.
GGTCAGTCATAATGTCTTTCTGTAAAGTTACTTCTTAAAGGTCTCATATCAGTTCAAATACAATAGCAGATTCAGTCTTTAAATTCACCTCTTTGTTCACTGTTTCACTTTCCCACCAGCTGTGTTTTTATCTTACAAGGGCAAGTTACTACATCAGGAAAGGAAGATTTAATTATTTACAAGGACAAGTTATCTTATCAGGAAGGAGCGGAAGATTTACACATTTAATTTCCTGACCCAGCAGATAATCACTTATGAAAAGCATAACATCAAGCTTGCTGAGCTGGCAGCTGCCAGGGTCAGGGGTCAAAGCACACTGCAGTTTCAGAAGCTACTTGCATTTACACATGAATTTATCCCTTCTGTTATATGATTAATAGAATAAAATGCATTATAAACTACCTTGCTTTTAAACTAGCATTTCACATATATTTAAATACATATTTTTCTAACAGGGATAAACCCAGAATATGGTCAAGGCAACCAGGGCTCATTTGGTAGTAGCTCAAGAATTCACAGGAGAGGATGGGTATTCCCATCTTGTGAGAAGGAGGGGTGCACATTCATAGATCACATTGTGGTTCAACTTCTGTAGTGGAAGCTCGGAAAATATCTGGGAGGTGCTGCCTCAGGGTGCGTCAGGTGTTCTGCTGATGCCAGCTCCTTGTAGAAGTGAAAGGTGGTCAAATGCTGACAGCCATTGCATGCCTAAGCTGCAGGTTTTTTCTGGGCACATGCATGAACTGGAAAATGAGGTTAAAATACTTCCTTGGCAGCACTGCAATGCTCTCCCAGTATGTCTCAATCTCCTCACTGGCCCTAATCCTGATTGGAATAAGCCTCAGGGAGGCAAGGAGGGATAGGTATACCTGGTGATTGTGGATAGGAACTGAGGTCAGCTGATGGTCAGTTTTGTGGGAGGAAATATATAGCTAAAAAATAAAATAATAAAAAAATGCTGCAGTTCACCAAAACAGTCTCCAGGGAACATGGGTGAAATTCTTAGCTAGGCTTATAAGGGCCTCCAGGCCAATAGCCTAGTATCATCCTATGAACCTATAAAATATACACCTAGTGCAGTCGTAACAACCTCATCTTTAACATCAATTAATTTACAGCATGAGATCTGACAAAAAGGACAAACTATTGTTACAAAATAGTGGTAAAAATCATAAGAAATTACATCACCTTTAAAAATCTTGGGGCCATGGCAGACAGCAATTTAGGCACTGACCTGCATATCTACTGAAGATTGGAAAGCATATTCTGTGGCTCATGTAATTTTAAAGGACATCTCTAGTCACTCCAGGAGGAGTAGTCTACCACTTTAAACTTCACTGGTCAGATCCATTCTTAAACATAGCACTGCATTTCAGAGCCTTTAAAACAAGCCACCAGAAAGAACTTGAAATGTATAACTCCTTACTAGAAAAATATAGAGTTGGAAAATTTGAACTAGACACAGAAGATTTGGGATATGTCATTATGTTATGTTTCTTTAAGGTTACTATGTGGTGGGTTCTGCATGCTCTGTAAAGCAGTGTCTGACCTAATCTAATTCAAAAGTATGCCTAGAACACACTGCTTGGAGAGTTAACAGTACTACTTATTTTTATTTTAATTATTTAGGTTTGTTTACCAGGTTACTACACTGATCACAATAGACCATTTGCAGGCACAGACTGAGCACTAAAAATAAATATCAATAATGCGAAAAAAGTGATAAAAACATTACACGTCACCTTCTGTCATGGCTTACTGGTAAATCACTTTGTCTACGGTGTGCAGGGTCCAATGGTTTGAGCCTTGCAGGAGCTGTTTATTTTTTTATGAATCTATACGATTGGATGGGAGAAAGGAAATTCACCCACGTCAGTCGCCCGGCTAGGCAGGGGTCCAGGGAAGTAAATAGTGTGGGAAGAAATAGCCAGGGAATTGTTATGGCTAGGCTTGTATAGGCCCTAGGGCTGATAGCCTAGTACCAATCTATGAACCTATGAACCTATGAACCTATGAACCAACACTGTGGAGTAAGCTTCCACTTACAATGAGGAATCAGCCATTAATCTCCTTCAAAAATAATCTTGACAGATCATAGGATCATAGAAGGTTACTAGGCTAATGGTCTTGAGGCCCTTACAAGCCTAGCCAAGAGTTTACCTCAAAAACAGAAACCTCAGTCAGCACCTGTCGCCCCTGTCAATGAGGGACACAGGTGGAACCCTGGGACAAATTTGTGGTTTCCAAAGGTTGCACTTGAAGAGGGTAAGCGAGGTGCTCTGTTTGACATATACAGGAAGTCTATTCCAGAGACAGGGCAGCCTCTGGGAGACAAACCTGTCTCTCCAGCAGGTTTTGTTGATGTTGCATATTAGTTTAGGCCTTTTGAGCAGGTAATGCACAAGGAGTTAGACTTACGGATATAGAGCATTTCTAGTAGGGCAGGGTTTGAAATTGTCTTGTAGGCGAGACACAGATCACCTCTGAGCAATCTGTACGATACCGAGTAGAGTGAAAGTGATTTGAGACTGTCCGCATTGGACAGGTGTTGGAGGCCATGGATTCTCTTTATTAGGTATTTCTGTGGCCTTTCCTTTTGGTGCAGGTGTTTGGAGAGGTACATACCAAATGAGGTGTTATACTCAGTTATTGGCCTAATGAGGGAGGAGTACAGAGGGGTAATAACCTCATTTTTTCTGGAAGCAACTCCTTTAATTATGGGATGAACCAAGTAAAAGGCTTTTCTGACCACTGCCACTACATGATGGTCGAATGTGAGATTGTTGTCATCCTGAGTACCCAGGTCTCTCACCACAGGTTGTGTGCTTAGGGGGTTGCCATTGAAGGGGCAATCAGTAGGGGCCATGTTTTTGCCAAATGGTATGACAATACATTTTTTTGCATTTAACTTAAGGCCATGACTTTGGCACCAGTTATTTATTGCTGTGAGACCCTCTTGTAGTATGTTGACATCATTTGGGGAGTCAATGACAGTAACCAACTTACAGTCATCTGCAGACTTGGTCAGCCACAGGCATTTTGTCTTTGCCTGGACCTCTGAGAAGTAGATGCCAAACAGTAAGGGTCCCAGGACAGATCCTTGGGGAACACCACTAGTGACAGGTCTGCTGTTGGACGTGGAGGTGCCTTTGGGGGACAAAGGAGGGTGAGGTTTGTACTGAACCTATCTGCCAGCAGGTTGGCTAAGTAAGTCAACAGGATCAGCATAAGTGATACCATTAAGTACTAATTCGGAACAAACCTGGGCTTTGCCATGGAGGTTTCTGATGTAACTGAAGAAGGTTTTGTGGTATATTGCAGTAGAGACGTTTTGTTAACTTTCATTCAAAGGTGTTTGACACCTTTAAAATACAGAGAGCTCTTTGATGGTAGATTAGCTCAAGACAAGGTCTGGGTGGAGAATTTATTGGAAGTTGCTTAGAATATACAATGTGGTTTAGGCTTAGAACAGAAGAGAAGTGAGTAGAGTGTGTACCTGGAATGTAAAGGAGGGAATTGTTGCACGATTGTGGGTGTTTTATGAACTGTAAAAGTGTGAATGTCTTTTAAGAAAAGGTCTGATACCATTACCATTGGAATGAGCTAGTTTATAGTAATTGTTTTCAGTGTATAGTTCATATGCAAATAGGAATTTGGAAGTTTGTTCAACACACTGGAAAGCACTTTGCAGAGTATTTCTTAACTGTTGATTATAATACATATAGATAGATCTGGATTTGTTTTAAGATTTTGAATAAACACTCAGCCAAGTGTTAAGACTATTTAGAGATTGTGCGGGTTTTCTTTCCCACTCTAGACACTGAAAAGAGTGGAATTACAGGTGCTGCTTTAAATAAAATTTCATATGATCTTATCTTCACTGTTGAAGTGAAGCACTTTACAGTTCCTCCTGTTTAATATGTAGAAATAAAGCTGTACTGAGTTTCTTGCCTGTGTGTCATTCTAAAGTGATGTTCCAATTATGACTCAGGTGATCCAAGTCTGATTAGTGACTCTGACATTAGAAGAACCCCATGGGGTAGGATGGTAGTGAGTGGCCAATGCCAGCTCGCCCATAATGGAGCAGGGAGGAAGTCCAACTTGCTGCAACACAGACACCATTCAGAGGAAATGTATAGAACAGAGCGTGTGTTGTAACTTTAAGAAACTTTAAGAAACATTTCAAAGTGAGGGCATGTGCATATAAATGGAGAGCATGTGGAGGCAGCAGTGCCATTTTGAGAGACCAGCCAGAGTGTTAACATATATAAATGCAGTAGTCAATCTGTTCATAAGTTTATTTAAGTTACTACGCCTCAATCCTGATGTATTTGTATATAATAAAGCTGCTTGAACCGAACCCACAACTGTTTATCTGTTTTATCCTAACCGGATGAGCAACATGGCGCCAGAATGGGATCGAGAGTGAAACTTCTTCAAGACACGAGGTGCAGATTTAATGGTGGAAGTATATTGAGCAGGGTGGGAGATCCATTGCTCAAAAGATCAAGAAAGGTCAAAAACAAATTTCAGGTAATAAAAAAACTGGCACAAATGATTTATTTTGCAAAGAAAATGATGGAACAAGGCAGAAGCCCTCACAGTCCTAAACGCAATTTATTAAAACAGAAAATCACAGCGTTTTCGCCACACACATATGGTGGCTTCTTCAGAGGATACAAAGGCAACCAAACACAGGCAGTTAAATACTGAAAGTTAATTGAAGTCAACTGCTATCAATTAACCACAGATTATGCAACAAGATGCCTGCATTAAACTGAAGATGTAAAATGCAAAAAGCCTCAGGCATAGTTTAAATACATGCTAAACTGTTGATGTAGTTAAAAGACTGTGACAATACAAAGAGACACAATATTTTGACACAGTCAAACCCAAATAAAGTATATTTCCTAAGAAATAAAAATACACAAGAAAAAAGTGTCACAAAATTATATGTACATTTAAAAAGCAAAGTGCTAAATAGTCATTCCCAAGTATACATTATTTTAAAAAGGGGAACGACATAATAAAACAAATGAATAACTTTTTACTAAAAGTTAATATAAATTCCAAAGATGTAGACAACCCACATCTAAAGTGTGACCTTAAAATTAAGTAAAGTACTAAGTGTAAATATAACAACCTAAGCCAAACCTTGCTAGGTCAAATACCAACAAAAAGGTAGGAAACAGTGCCACCAAGTGGCTTGACACTGTACCCACACATAGTGGGCTAATGCAAAAAGGACTACATCAAAAGTGTCAAGGCAAATGTGATTCTTAAAATAAAAAGGGAACTACTATCTCATATACGATTTTAACTTGAGATAAGGTGCAATATTACAGCTTTCATTCAACCCCGGAGGGTAGAAAGCGTTAAGCTTAAGTTGCCAAAGCAATTCATTTGTCTCAAGTATAAGAGCACTAGGTCCACCACGAGGATGAACAGGAGGTGGTCAATCCCCATGAAAGAGAAAGCATGCCCAGGAAAAGAACAGATATGCTTGGCAAGGGCATTATCAAGTCTCTTATTCCTGATGGCATATAAGTGCTGATACAATCTGTCTTTAAGCCTTCTGTCCGTCTTTCCGACGAGAATGCTGGACAGCATGTGCAAAAAGCAATATAAACTACTGTTTTCGTATCACAGGAAATACGATGATGTATAAAATATTTCCTTCCTTCAATGCAAAAACTACTACCTGTTTTAATATGTGAGCAGAAGTTACAGAAGCCGCAGGCAAAAGAACCATTAATTCTAGCACTACAAGTGCCATAAGGAGTCTGTAACAATTCTTTGATGTTTCTACCTCTTCTAAACACTACAACAGGTCTATCACCTAACTTCTCACCTACAGGTGCACTACTGGTGATAAAAAAACAGTTTTTAAACAAAATGTTCTGTATTGCATACGAGTTCACCCCAAATGTGGAAATGAAGCTACAAGTAGAGGCCCTATGAGAGGCAGGTTCAATAGGAGACGTGGCATCGGAAAAGTTGCCAGAGGCACTAGATCTACGAACCGCCACAGTGCAAGGCAACTCTTCTTGAAGCAAGAGAGGTCTGTAAAACCCACTATTTCTTTTATTCAAGACCTCTTCTATTAGTTCAGACACAAGAGTAGCTGGATAGCCACGGTTGACAAAGAGGTTTGTCAAAAATTGACATTCAACATTAAAGTCTGACAATTGACTACAAATTCTCACGGCCCTCACAAGCTGCCCTTTGACTATTGCTTTTCTAAGTTTAAAGGGGTGAGAACTGGTATAATGAAGGAAGGAATTCACGTATGTATCTTTCCTGTAAATTGTGGAAATTAACCTTCCTGTAATACCGTCCCTAGTCAGTTTTACATCAAGGTAATTCATACTAACACCATCAAACTGGAAAGTGAATTTAAGAAACGGTGTTGTACTATTGATGTAATCAACAAAACTCTGTGCTGTTAAATGATCACCCCTAAAAAGGATAAAAATGTCATCAAGGTAACGAGTATAGTAGAAAAGTTTACCATTCCACTCTGAGTTGTTTAAAACAAAATTTCTTTCCCAATAGGACATAAAAAGGTTGGCTACGGCTGCCCCACATGGGGAGCCCATGGCAACCCCTCTTTTTTGAATGTAAATGTCTTTTTCAAACAGGAAATAATTTGATGACAAAATGATGTTAAGCAACTCAGTGACATTATTAATGACATTAATAGGAGCCTGAAGCTCACGCAAAAGCAAGTCAATCCACTCAATGGCCTCCTGGTGTGGTATGGATGTATAAAGATCGACCACGTCTATGGTCAAAAAATTGACATCCATATCCAACTCAAGCCCATTTAGGTCAGAAAGAAAAGACCATGAGTCTTTACAAATAGTAGGTACACTGTCAACATACTGGTTCAGTAAAGTATCCACAAATTTTGAACAAGGGTAGGTGAGGGAAAGCCTACCATCTATCAGTGCCCTCATAGGTGGATCCCCAAGGTTTTTGTGAATCTTGGGGATTCCAAACATGACAGGGGTCTTGGCGTGGAAAATGTCTATATATTTATATGTCTCCTCATCTATTCTGCCGTTGATGAAAAAATCCTCAGATAACCCCTAATCCTACTGGCACTGATATTCATCTCGTTGACAGATGAGATTTCATATGAGTCAGAATCAAGGACCCTGTGCATTCTTTCTACATAGTCAGCCTGCTCAAAGATGGCCAAACCGCCACCTTTATCAGGCTTGATGATCCTGACCCCGACATTGCGGAGGTCACGTAATGCTTCAAGTTGGTCCTTGGAAATATTGAAGCGGCTAGTACCAACACAAGGCTGCTTCAATAAAAACCTGATGTCCAACTCACAGGCACTCTCAAACATTTTTAGGACCACATGGAGGGGCGGGTTGAAAGTACTAGGCAGTTTCAGCTTCGAGACCAGGGAGTCTGTGGAAAAGTTAAACAGAAGTTTCAAATTTAGTTTACGTACATAACATTTTAAATCCAATAACACCCTGGCCAAGTCGCATTTGATAGAAGGTACAAAAGTATTACCCAAGGCTAACAGTTCGACAATTTCTGGTTCAAGGGTAAGGTGTGAAAAATTATAAATTGTAAAATCACCTTTCATATTCTTAACAACCTTAACAGGAGTGTTCAGAATGTAAAGGGGGTTTGTGATTAGTTGTTCCAATTCGCATTCCCCCTGCGGCGACCCCTGTTGTTCCTGTTCCCTAAAAAATTATTGCTGGTATTTTGGGGTCCTTCATACCCAGCAGCAGGTATCGTTTCATTCGACCCCCTACTGGTATCCTGTCTATTTTTATTACGGTTACTCCTACGTAAAGGTTGGTCATTTTGTGTTGGTACATCTTGACTATCCACAAACCCAGGACCAGTTGCTCTAACAGTCTCAGGTAACTCAGATGGATTAACCCCAAAACTACCCTCAATTTGTACACGTAAATTAGGGAAGGCCATATCTTTAGAATAGGATGACCTATCCCTGTGTAATTTTTTGGCTTTATTTGTTTTCAATTTGACCATGTAGGTGTCAATGCTGGAAAAAATCCGTGAATGATCATATTTTAATTGTGAAAAAGCGTTATTCAACCTGATTTCCTCGTCAAGCAAACAAACCTCTTTAGTCAAATCAGATATACAAATAGAATAGTGTTTAACTAACAACTCAAGAAGATGTAAACCCTGCGACTGGAAAAGTGTCTTTAAGTCAATTAGGAAAGCATCGCTATTAATCAAGCCAGATGGTGCAAAATTACACCTAAGTGCCTTCGAACAATGCCTTCACTTAGGCATTGTTTAAAGTAAGCAGTTTCCAGCTGCATTTTCCTGAGTTTAAGTGTTTTTGAATCCAAATGTTTCAGTTTGTCTGCCAGAGAAACAGCAGCAGTGGCAGAAGCAGAGCGGTCCTGCACGGCGGTGCATCATTAAAAGGTTTAACAAAAGTGAAAAGTCACCTGTATTGGCAATCCATTCGGATATGGTGGCTCCACCGATAAGTGCTTCGGTCCGTTCTGCGTTTTCCAGTCGTGTAAAAGGACGCTGGTTACCATTACTTTCAATAGGGAAAGCAGCATCAGGAGCAACGGCCCCAGAAGTTTGAATTACAGGTGAAACAGCCCTAGGAGGTTGTGCGGCTGATATCGATGCCTGAGAATCAGGAACATTACAGTGCCCATTCATAAAAAGTCTCAGAATTGAAGGTTCACCATGTCGCGAAGATAAAGAGCTTTCAAATGCATTAAAGCGCTCATTGAGCGCATCAATTTTCTGCGACAGCGAAAACAGCAGGTTAGGCATACCAATAGTGTCCCCATTTGATGTATCTTGAATCACTTGGCTTGCTGGGCTCTCCATGTCAAAGGTTCCACAAAAAGAAACTGGTAAACACTTGAAAAAATCCACAAATGTCTGAAAGCAAGGAAACCAAAGAACAAGGCAGAAGCCCTCACAGTCCTAAACGCAATTTATTAAAACAGAAAATCACAGCGTTTTCGCCACACACATATGGTGGCTTCTTCAGAGGATACAAAGGCAACCAAACACAGGCAGTTAAATACTGAAAGTTAATTGAAGTCAACTGCTATCAATTAACCACAGATTATGCAACAAGATGCCTGCATTAAACTGAAGAAGTAAAATGCAAAAAGCCTCAGGCATAGTTTAAATACATGCTAAACTGTTGATGTAGTTAAAAGACTGTGACAATACAAAGAGACACAATATTTTGACACAGTCAAACCCAAATAAAGTATATTTCCTAAGAAATAAAAATACACAAGAAAAAAGTGTCACAAAATTATATGTACATTTAAAAAGCAAAGTGCTAAATAGTCATTCCCAAGTATACATTATTTTAAAAAGGGGAACGACATAATAAAACAAATGAATAACTTTTTACTAAAAGTTAAAAGTAAACTTTTCTACTATACTCGTTACCTTGATGACATTTTTATCCTTTTTAGGGGTGATCATTTAACAGCACAGAGTTTTGTTGATTACATCAATAGTACAACACCGTTTCTTAAATTCACTTTCCAGTTTGATGGTGTTAGTATGAATTACCTTGATGTAAAACTGACTAGGGACGGTATTACAGGAAGGTTAATTTCCACAATTTACAGGAAAGATACATACGTGAATTCCTTCCTTCATTATACCAGTTCTCACCCCTTTAAACTTAGAAAAGCAATAGTCAAAGGGCAGCTTGTGAGGGCCGTGAGAATTTGTAGTCAATTGTCAGACTTTAATGTTGAATGTCAATTTTTGACAAACCTCTTTGTCAACCGTGGCTATCCAGCTACTCTTGTGTCTGAACTAATAGAAGAGGTCTTGAATAAAAGAAATAGTGGGTTTTACAGACCTCTCTTGCTTCAAGAAGAGTTGCCTTGCACTGTGGCGGTTCAGAGATCTAGTGCCTCTGGCAACTTTTCCGATGCCACGCCTCCTATTGAACCTGCCTCTCATAGGGCCTCTACTTGTAGCTTCATTTCCACATTTGCGCTGAACTCGTATGCAATACAGAACATTTTGTTTAAAACTGGTTTTTATCACCAGTAATGCACCTGTAGGTGAGAAGTTAGGTGATAGACCTGTTGTAGTGTTTAGAAGAGGTAGAAACATCAAAGAATTGTTACAGACTCCTTATGGCACTTGTAGTGCTAGAATTAATGGTTCTTTTGCCTGCGGCTTCTGTAACTTCTGCTCACATATTAAAACAGGTAGTAGTTTTTGCATTGAAGGAAGGAAATATTTTATACATCATCGTATTTCCTGTGATACGAAAACAGTAGTTTATATTGCTTTTTGCACATGCTGTCCAGCATTCTACGCCGGAAAGACGGACAGAAGGCTTAAAGACAGATTGTATCAGCACTTATATGCCATCAGGAATAAGAGACTTGATAATGCCCTTGCCAAGCATATCTGTTCTTTTCCTGGGCATGCTTTCTCTTTCATGGGGATTGACCACCTCCCTGTTCATCCTCGTGGTGGACCTAGTGCTCTTATACTTGAGACAAATGAATTGCTTTGGCAACTTAAGCTTAACGCTTTCTACCCTCCGGGGTTGAATGAAAGCTGTAATATTGCACCTTATCTCAAGTTAAAATCGTATATGAGATAGTAGTTCCCTTTTTATTTTAAGAATCACATTTGCCTTGACACTTTTGATTTAGTCCTTTTTGCATTAGCCCACTATGTGTGGGTACAGTGTCAAGCCACTTGGTGGCACTGTTTCCTACCTTTTTGTTGGTATTTGACCTAGCAAGGTTTGGCTTAGGTTGTTATATTTACACTTAGTACTTTTACTTAATTTTAAGGTCACACTTTAGATGTGGGTTGTCTACAACTTTGGAATTTATATTAACTTTTAGTAAAAAGTTATTCATTTGTTTTATTATGTCGTTCCCCTTTTTAAAATAATGTATACTTGGGAATGACTATTTAGCACTTTGCTTTTTAAATGTACATATAATTTTGTGACACTTTTTTCTTGTGTATTTTTATTTCTTAGGAAATATACTTTATTTGGGTTTGACTGTGTCAAAATATTGTGTCTCTTTGTATTGTCACAGTCTTTTAACTACATCAACAGTTTAGCATGTATTTAAACTATACCTGAGGCTTTTTGCATTTTACTTCTTCAGTTTAATGCAGGCATCTTGTTGCATAATCTGTGGTTAATTGATAGCAGTTGACTTCAATTAACTTTCAGTATTTAACTGCCTGTGTTTGGTTGCCTTTGTATCCTCTGAAGAAGCCACCATATGTGTGTGGCGAAAACGCTGTGATTTTCTGTTTTAATAAATTGCGTTTAGGACTGTGAGGGCTTCTGCCTTGTTCTTTGGTTTCCTTGCTTTCAGACGTTTGTGGATTTTTTCAAGTGTAAAGAAAATGATACGAAGCATTCGCAAAGCACAACACACAGTGTTAATCAAACACAAAGCACAAAACATATTATTAATCAAACAAAATGCACAAAATGCATTATTGATTAAATGAAATGTTCAAAACCATGATATTTGATAAAGTTATTCGAAATACTTATGAGTGTGTTCAGAACTACTTCTGATTTAGCACATTAAAAGTAAAACGAGCACAAGAAAAGTATAACTAGCATGATAAAAGTCAAATGAGCATAGCAAGTACAATAAAAGGGCAAAGTGAGCATGGAAAAGCAAAGTGGCTGCATTTTTTAGTAAACAACTATGTTTTTTGCTATGTGCTACTATTTTGCATTGACTAAAGCTATTCAGAGTATAACTAGAGCTGTTTGAAGTATCTCAGAGTGTTCAAAGTGTTTGCCTTGTGGGCTTTATTACAGTACAATTATTTTGAAGAGTTTACTGTGTGCAAAGAATAGTTATTTCTCAAACTGCAGTCATAATACAGTTATTTTGAAAAGTTTCTTGTGCTGTGTACATTTTATTTTCAGAGCGCAGCCATTTCAAAGTGTTTCTTACACTGTTTAGAGTTATTTTCACAAAGTACAGCCATTTCATAATGTTTCTTGTGCTGTGTACAATTTATTCGCAAAGTGCAATCATTTTGAAGTGTTTCTTACATTGATAAGGGTGATTTCATAAAGTATAGTGATTTCAAGGTGTTCTTGTGCTACAAAAACTTATTTTACAAAGTGCAGCTATTTGGAAGAGGCTATTGTACTGTTGAGCATCATTACAAGTTTCTGGCATAAAATTCTGACATTTAACTGTGTATGTTCATACATAATTCCAAGGGTCTTTATTACTGCGTGTTGGCATGGCAGAGGCATTTCGCAGACCCAGTCTACTTGTGTTTGATCATAATATTACAGAGAATTGGAGAGTGTCTGAGCAGGAATTTGATATTTTCATACAAACAGCTTTTTCTGACAAAGATGCACATACGAGGGCATTTATTCTGCTTAATCTAGTGGGGTCAGAAGCCAGTGAAAGAGACCGTTCATTTGTATATGCACCAGCAATATATGCAGGAGAGGGGGGAAAACTGCCATATTGTTGTACAAGCTGAATTAAGGGAGGACCCTGAGTGCTTGAAACGTAAATTTAGAGACATGTGTAACCTCCAGACAAATGTTACATTGGAGAGGCACTTATTTTATTCAAGAGCTCAAAAGCCACAAGAAACTTTTGCAGCTTACATTGCTGACTTGAGAAACAAAGCTAAAATGTGCAGATTTGGTTATATGAAAGATGAGTTGATAAAAGACAGGCTTGTGTGTGGTGTTAATAATGCTGCAGTGAGAAAGATTTTGCTTTGAGACAGTGATTTAACATTGAGCAAAGCCATAGAGATTTGTCAGAAACATGAGCTTACAGAAAGGCACACAAATATGCTTGTAAGTGATAAGAGCATGGCTTCAGCAGCATCTAGAGCAAATGTAGACAGCATGTAGCACATGGCTAACAGAAACATGCCCAAGCACATGGTAGCTGCAGCCCCCGCAGGATTTGCAGGGGAAGCCAGTACCTTTCCAGCAAGTTCTAAGACTAACTCAGTAAAACGGCCATGCTCAGTGCAGCATAAGGGTGAGTAATCAAAACCCAAGTCAAGTCTCATTGTTAACTGTCGTAATTGTGGTGCCAATCATGAACCCAAAAGAGAAAAGTGCTTAGCATTTGGTCAGCAATGCCACAAGTGTAAAAAATGGAACCACTTTCAAAAGCTTTGTAAATCAAGCAAGCCTCATTCATTTATTAAGAATGGTAACTCAAAAAAGCAAGTTGATCATATAGAAAGCTGCAACTCTACTTTCCCTGTAGATGGTTGGTGAAAAGGTTAATGCAATAGATTTGCTGGCAAAAAATAAGTGTTTTGTACTGTCCTGATCATTGGTAAATCCATAGAGCTGAAAGTGGACACTGATTCAAAGTGCAATGTTATGCTAAAGTAAGAGATGGTGAACAACTTAATTTGGCCAGTTATGTGAAGCTTACTGCTTATGGAGGTGAAGATGTTCAAACCGAAGGCTCAGTAGTGGTTTCATGCTATTCAGCTGGGAACAGTTACAGCTTGCAATTTTATGTAGTCAAAAGGCCTGTGCAGTCATTATTAGATCTCAGAGACAGTTTAAGAATGAAACTGCTTTATTTTACCAAAGAAGTCCATCATGTGAGCACATGTCCTAGTTCCAGTTTCACCAATGCTATTTTCTCAGAGTATGCTGATGTTTTTGAAGACAACCTAGGTAAACTTCCAGTTGTGTACATCATGAAATTAGACCCAGAGGTCAGTCCAGTGGTCAGACCAGCAAAAAGAGTTCCAATAGCTATTCAGGACAAAGTCAAAGTCCATTTAGATAAAATGGTGCATCAAGGTGTGATTTGTTCAGTTACAGAACCAACTGAATGGGTGTTTTCCATGGTAGTCGCTCATAAGAAAAGCTCAGATGAAATCAGAATATGTATTGACACAAGAGACTTAGACAAAGCATTAAAGAGACCCTACCATCCTATGTGTACAGTCGAGGAAGTTGCTACCTTCATGCCAAATGCCACTGTTTTTTCTGTCTTAGATGGAAAGAGTTCATTTTGGCAAGTAATGCTTGATCACATATCTTTACTACTGACTACATTCAGTATGTCATTTGGTAGATACAGATTTCTTAGCATGCCTTTTGGAATAAATTCTGCCAGTAAAGTCATTCAGCGTGTAATGGAGCCAATTTTTGTCAGGCTATCCATGTGCAATAATAGTAGATGATTTGTTAGCTGGAGGCAATGGTGAAGCAGAGCATGACAGATACGTCAGGAAAGTTCTGGAAACAGCACCTGAAGTGAATCTAATGCTCAGTCATCTGAAATGTAAATTCAGGCTACCAGAATTTACTTATGTAGGTCATTTATTTACCAGTTCAGGTTTACAACCAGATCCTTCCAAACAAACAGGTATTCTTGAGATGCCAGCTCCAAACAATGTCCAAGCCTTACAGCATTTTCTTGGTATGGTTAACTATTTGGGCAAGTTTATACCAGACTTCAGTGAATTATCAGCACCCTTAAGAGAGCTGATGTGCAAAAATATTACCTGGTCATGGTTGGAACAACACCAGAGAGCATTTGATGACGTTAAACAGAAAACTGCCAGTCCACCTACGTTAAGATACTATGATATCCACAAACCAGTGATTCTTTCCTGTGATGCTTCAAATTTCTGTCTTGGTGCAGTTATTCTTCAAGAGGGCAGACCAGTAGCATCTAGAACTCTTACCCAAACTGAGATGCAGTATGCTCAAACTGAGATGGAGCTTTTGGCAATTGTGTTAGCATGTTTGAAGTTCCATGATTATATTTATGGCCGAGCTATTCAAATTGACACTGATCATCAAACCCTAGTCACTATTTTAAAGAAGCCTATGCATACAGCTCCAGCAAGACTACAAAGAATGATGCTTAGATTACAAAAGTACAACTTGAAAATTGTCTATACGAAAGACAAACTTCTTTATCTGGCTGATACCTTGTCCAGATCACCCAGAAATACCACAGAAAAGCTTGATGCAGAGAATTTTGACTTCGATGTCATGGAAGTGCATAATTTTTCTACCAGAAGACTTGATGAGCTAAGGGATCATACAAAGACTGATCCAGTTTTGCAAAAGCTCAACCACTTCATCAATGCTGGATGGCCTTAATAGCAAACTCGTGTACCAACAGAAGTGCAACCTTATTTTCCTTACAGAGATGAGATATTGATAGGTTCATAGGTTCATAGGTTCGTACTAGGCTATCTGCCCTAGGGCATTTATAAGCCTAGCCAGAGTGTATGTGGCTTACACCACCCCTTAGGATGAGAATACTACGCCCTTTTAGGGTTTAGTTTACTATGCCTCTGTCTAGTAGTGACAAAGAGATGACCCCCGGGGTAAACCTACGATCTCCTAACCACTCGTCGAGATTTCTCTTGAATAGAGTCAGTGAGGGGCTCTGCCTAACATGGACTGGGATTCTGTTCCAGAGTGTAGGGAGCCTCTGGGTTATGAATCTGTCCCTCCAGCACGTTCTATTTATTTCTGTGTTGAGGTTTAAGTCACTTGTTCTCGTGGCTCTGATGGATTTGGATATTCTGAGGTGGAGCATGTCCATTAATTCAGGATTGGACATAGCCTTGTACGTCAGGCACAGATCACCTCTGAGTAGGCGGTATGTGACTGAATAGAGCTGGAGTTTTTTCAGTCGGGCAGCATATGACATATGTTTAAGACCCTTTATCCTCTTGGTGAGGAACCTTTGGGGTCTTTCCAACTGCTGCAGGTGTCGGGTGAGATACATCCCAAATGGGGCATTGTACTCAATCATTGGCCTGATAAGAGAAGAGTACAGGGCACAATGACCTCTCTTGATCTAGATGTGAAACCCTTCATGATAAGGTGGGCAATATAGAAGGTCTTCCTAACCACTTTGGCAATGTGAGGGTCAAATGAGAGGTTACTGTCAACCTGGGTCCCTAGGTCCCTGATTACCTCTTCCGTACTTAATGGATTACCGCCTATGTGGTAATTTGTCGGTACCTTGTTTTTCCCAAAGGGTATGACTATACATTTTTTGGCGTTTAGCTTAAGGCCATGGCTTTGGCACCAATTATCCATTTCTATGAGGCCTCTCTGAAGGATGTTTGTGTCCGCTGGAGTATCAATTATGGCGCCCAGTTTGCAGTCATCTGCGAACTTTGTCAGCCACAATCCTCCTATGTTTGCCTGTACCTCGGAAAAATAAATGCCGAACAAGAGGGGTCCCAGGACTGAGCCCTATGGGACACCGCTTGTGACTGGCTTAGAGTCTGACATAGCTCCAGCAACTCTGACCCTGTGGGTTCTGTCCTCGAGCCAGTTTGCAACCCATCTTGTGACATATGGGTTTACATTTAAGCTGGTGAGTTTGTCTATGATGCCCAAGTGGGGTATTGTGTCAAAGGCTTTTGCAAGGTCAAGGTAGGCTGTGTGAACTGCCTTACCCTCATCAATGGCCTTAGTGACTGTTTCAAAAAAGTCGACCAAGTTCAGAAGGCAGGATCTGCCCTTGACAAAGCCAAATTGGGTAGGATCCAATGTCTGTAGGTCCCCAATGTCTTTGTTTATGAGTTCCATAATGATCCTCTCCATAGCTTTGCAGACCAGGCTCGTCAGGCTTATGGGGCGGTAATTTCCAGGGTCCGTAGAAGCACCGCCTTTGTGAAGTGGGACCACTGTTGCCGTCGCCACTCTTTGGGTATGTATCCTGTGGTAAGGCTAAGATTAAACAGCAGACTTATGTGTGGGTTTAGTTCCTCTTGAGTTCATGTAGCACACAGCCCGGGACACCATCCGGTCCCATTGATGCTGTGTTTTAGCTTTAGAGAGGCGGCTCTCACCTGGGCATCTGAGATGTTAGGGAGGCTACACTCTGCTGGGATAGTTATTTCTCCTTTTGGGGAGGGAGGAGAAATTTGCACTGAACCTGTCTGCCAGAATGTTGGCAATGTCAGTGGGTTCAGTGTATTTTGTGTCATTTTGGACTAACTCTGAGCATATCTGGGAGTTTCCACCCAGGTTTCTAACATAGCTAAAGAAGGCCTTGTGATTGTCTTTTGTGTCATTTGCATTTTTCTCTCAAAGTTGGCCTTGGATGATTTTATGAGTGATCGTAGTTTTTGCTAGTACTGATCAGAGATGCCTTTCCTTTTAGGGATTTTGCTCTGTCATGTAGTAGCTTCCTCCTTCTGTTGTAAAGTTTGTTTATGGCTGGGGTCCACCAGACCGGTCGCCTGCCTTTGGGGAATGGGTCTTGGTTTTATTTGGGATTGCATGATCCATGCATTCTTGAAGGTGCCCATAGAAGGCATTTGCAAGGGATTCAGCAGTGTGGGTTGTGGTTTCCACTGGCCCAGGGGCCTTGAAAGATACCACTTCAGTCTTAAGAAGTGTGAAGTTTGCTTTTGAGAAGTTCTTCACTGTGGTCTTTTGTGCAGGGGTGGGGCGGGATGTGGATTTCCAGTGAGATTAATTTATGGTCTGATCTTACCAAAGAGGGATGTACTTCCGGTGTGGAGCATTTTGTCCCCATGTTTGTGATGATCAGGTCTAGTATATTGTCTCCTCTTGTGGGAATGGTGACTAGTTGTTCCATTGCATTTGAGTTTATGAATTCTAAGAACCTTTGGGCTAGAGTGTTGGGGCTTGAGTAATGTTCCCAGTCTATGTTTGGGTAGTTGAAGTCTCCCAAAATGATGGTATTTGGAGAGACATTCATACTCTCCAGTGTCTTCAGGAAGGCTGTGTGGGGTTCCTGAGTTTGAGAGGGTGGTCTATAGCATGCTACAAACTGCAAGGCAGTTTTGCCTATGGTTAGTTGCACCTGGATAGTCTCCGATGCTTCATGCGTTGCCACTAACCTGGAGGTGTGGGTATCTTTGATGAAAATGGATACTCCCCCTCCTTTTGTGGTTCTGTCCAAGTTTTGGGGCCGGAAAGCATGATATGAGGTAAAACCTGATAGTGCTGGGGTGCTCTCAGGAGCCTTGAACCAGGTTTCAGTCACCGCATAGACATCGATGTTCTCCATACTGAGAAGGGCTTCGAGGGCGTGCATCTTGAGGTTTAGACTTCTGGCATTGAGCAGCATTAGCCTTAGTTTTTTTCCACTTGTGTTTTCTAGGGAGGTAGGTTTGTCATTTGAGCCTTGCCTAAAAAAGGCACTATGGGGGTGGCAAGAGCCTTGGCCAATATCCGGAAGCCCAGGGGTGACAGGTGCAAACCATCCCTTGCGAAGCAGCGTGGCTTGTCAAGCATGTCATCCCAAGCAGACAGACACTGGATCCCCTTAGAATGACACCAGTAATTAAGCCAATTGTTAAAACTGATCATTTTGTCTTTGTACTGTGGAAGATGGTATCATTTTCAAAGGTCCTAAGGTTGTCATTCCTACTTCCTTACAACATGAGTCCATCCAGATTTTGCATCATGGCCACCCTAGTTCCGAAGCTACTAAAAGAAGGGTGAGAGGACTAGTATTTTGGCCTTCTCTGTCAAAAGATATTGATAAAGTACTTTCATCTTGTTCAGTCTGCAATAGTACTAAACCACATTTGCAAAAAGAGCCACTTCAGCTAAACCAGATTCCTGAACTACCTTGGTCAACAGTAGCCACTGACATATTTAAGTGGAACAGTCAACAATACTTAGTGTTGGCAGACTCTTTTTTGAACTGGTTCAAGATTGATCTGCTACCTAATCTAATGTCCAGTACTGCCACTACTAAGATGAAATGTCATTTCTCAGTCCATGACAGTCCACACAGTAATTTCTGACAATGGTGCCCAATTTACCAGTCAGCTATTTCAGAAATTTTCAAAAGAGTGGGACTTTATCCATGTTACTTATAGTCCTGAGTACCCACAGTCAAACGGCCTAGCTGAACATGAAGTACAAAGTGCAAAGCAATTACTAGAGAGGTCAAAGTGTGACAATACCAATGTTTTCTTGAATTTGTGTAATCTCAGAAATATACCCCCTGACAATTTACTTGGCTCACCTGCTCAGAGACTTCTCTCTAGGCAAACCGGAACAACCTTGCTTATCAGTTCCAGTTTGTTGGTGCCTAATGCTAAAAACACCAGAGCAATCAAAGCCCAACTATTTAAAAAGCGTTCATTTCAGAAGTCCAACTATGATAAAATGAGCAGATTTCTTCATCCATTGAAAGAAGGAGAGATAGTGAGAATGCAAACGGTTAAAGGTTTTGATTGAATTGGTCAAGTGAGAGGTATATGTACCGAGCTGAGATCTTACTTAGTGGACTCTGAGGGTATAGAATATGAAAAAAATTGCAGGCATCTTCTTCTGGTGTCTGAATCGATATTGCTGCATTGTAGCTGTGATATAGACTCTAGATCTCAGAATAATCCAGATGTGGCGAAAGCCAAACATACTCTGGCTAGGCTTATAAATGACCTAGGGCAGATAGCCTAGTATGAACCTATGAACCTATGATGTTCCTGTTGAAAAACATGTCTCAGTACCTATTCCCATTCCTAATGATGTCTCAGATATCCCTGAAGTTGAACATTCATTAAAGACAGTCCCTGTTGCTAAACACAGTCCTAGTTTTTATGTTACATGATCAGGTCGTATTTCCAGAGCTACTGTGAAATACACAGCAACCTGGACATGAGTGTTTTATTTGTAATTAGTTCTGTATAATTGCATGTCAAAGGATTATTTCTGTACAATTGCATGTCATTGATTATTGTCATTATTACTGTTCATGACCTATTTCTCAAAGAGGGAGGATGTAGAACAGAGTGTGTTCTGTAACTTTAAGAAGCATTTCAAAGTGGGGCCATGTGTGTATAGAGAGCATGTGGAGGCAGCAGTGCCATTCTGAGAGATCAGTCAAAGTGTTGCAGTAGTCAATCTGTTTATAAGTTTATTTAAGTTTAAGTTACTAAGCCTAAATCCTGATGTGTTTGTATATAATAAAGATGCTTATACCAAACCCACAACTGTTCGTCTGTTTTATCCTGACCAGACAAGCGACAAAATGTGTCTTGCATTCAGTAATAGTTGTGAAATTAGTTTGGTCTCTGCCAAGTTATGTGTGTTACTAGCCTTCATGGAGCATGTGTGACAACATACACAACCTCAGTAGAAGGCATTGCATTCCCTTGCTTCTGCAGTCATGTGGGTTTCTTTCTTGGGGAGGTTTAGGGCTCTATACAAAAAATGATGTCTATTCTGCTAAGATGACTATTTATTATGACTGACTATTGCCCCACTGCCCACTGGGAGAGGATAAGTTTGATTCATTGCAAAAGAGATGATTTTTTTTTTCATTTTTGTTAAGACTGAATAAACTTATACTATACTATACTATATTATACTATACTATACTATACTATACTATACTATACTATACTATACTATACTATACTATAATTTTGTCTCCATTGCAGTTTCTGAATTATTGAACATGGAAGCTTATTAGCAACACCTTTGTCACAATATATGAGAAGTAGAAAATATCGATATGGGGTTACCACAATCAAGCTTTTTAAGGCCAGAAAGTTGTAAGTTTGACAATTAAACCTGTTAAACTATGAATCTTCTTGTTTCTTTTGTGTAAATTGTGGAAGTTTGGCAAATAGTGCAGTTTCCGTCTCATCTGTTTTGTTTATTTTTTTTTTTTATGTCACCAATGCCTAACAATACTTAATTAATCAGGTATAACATTTCTCTAGCTGCTGTCAGGCTGGGAATCAATTGTCTAGAGCTGAAATAAAAAGAAAATTAAATGTGACAAAAATCTTTTCAGCTAAACAAGAAACACAGCTTTTTGAATGTAATGTTCAGCCGAAGTCATTTTCTTGCATTTAATGCACTTAATTCAGTATCATAATTAACTTACAGCAGAACAAAAGTGCTCTGTGTGATCTGCCTTTCAAACTCATTGACTTGAATGGCACAAGACAGTTCACACAAATAGCACTGTAGATATGATTAGCTCCATGCACAATCAGCACAGCTGTCATTAATTAGAGGTGTAGTTAGGCATTCTGGCACCAGTGCCATCACCTGATATGGAGCTCCTCTGCACTTTAAGTTGAGGATTAAAACAAACAAACAAACAAACAAACAAACAAACAAACAAATACATAAATAAATAAATAGCTCTTCAGACCTGAAGATCAAAAAAAGCTCATCTCTTTTTTAAATTGTAGCAAACTGCCTGCTACATTTGTAGCAAGCAGTTGCTACAGTTTATACCTGCCACACACAGAGTGCTTCAGTGTAAATGTATAGCAGCATTCAAATGCCGGCATCATCGCTTGGCACTGCCTAACATTTTGATCCCAGTACAGATGCCCCCTTTGCTTCACCCTATCTACAATTCTGGTGTTAATGAGTTAATTCACTTTGTTTTAATTAGTTTCAGATCTATTTATTGTCTGAGGGATGAAAATCAGTCAGCTGTATAACAGGAGGAAGAAAATCACGCCAAAAATTAGGAGGTGCAGCACCCAGCAGGATAAAAGTACTCTCATCAAACTAAACAAACAACTCAGAAGACAAATAAAGTCCACCAAAGCCAAATTTGAGGTAAGTTTGGCCTCCCAGGCCAAGGACAACCACAAAGCATTCTTCAGCTATGTCCACAACCTCAAAGGCAATACACAATTGTGTGCAGAACTCATTGTAAACGGAGCCACCTATAATGAGCCAGGAAATATAGCAAACCTCCTGGCTGATAAATTTAGCTCCAACTTTACCCCCCTCAACCTTCCCTCAGGAAATATCATCAAATATAACTCCCCCTACCATCACTAGGGAATAGGTCCTTAATGCTTTCTCTAAGACCAAGAACACTACATCAATGGGCCCAGACAATATCCCAGGATACCTTATAAATAGCATGAAACATGATCTATCAGGGCCTCTGGAATTACTATTTAACTGTAGCCTCCAACCTGGCTTTATGCCTCATTAATAGAGAAAGGCAACAGTCATCCCTCTGGATAAAGGTGGGCCATCTACAGACCCTGGAAACTATAGACCCATAAGTCTCACTAGTCTTATATGTAAAGCCATGGAAAGAATTATCATGGAGATGATCAACAGAGATATAGTAAACCTCCAGACACTGGACCCAATCCAGTTTGGTTTCGTCAAGGGCAGATCATGCCTACTCAGCCTGGTGGACTTCTGCGAGAAGATCACCAAAGCAATGGATGAGGGTAAAGTCATTCACACTGCCTACCTTGACCTGGCCAAAGCATTTGACACAATACCCCACTTGGGTATTATTGATAAACTCAAGAGTTTAGGTACAGATCCATATGTCACCAGGTGGATACCCAACTGGCTCACAGACAGGGCCCAGGAAGTCAGAATTGGGAACCGTACCTCTACAAAGAGGCCAGTCACAAGTTGAGTCCCTCAGGGATCAGTCCTTTGGCTGCTCCTTTTTGTCATTTACTTCTCAGAAGTCAAGGCCAATGTCAGTGGTCTCTGGCTGACTAAATTTTAAGATATTTGCAAATTAGGAGCTGTCATTGAATCTTACACTCACATAAATGTTCTCCAGGAGGGGCTGACACAGACAAACAACTGATGTCAGAGCCATGGACTAAATCTAAATGCCAAGAAATGCATAATATTATCCTTTGGGAAGTCATCCATCCCTGGTAACTATCATATTGACAACACACCCCTTAGAGTTAACCCAATAGTCAGGGACTTTGGAAGGCACATAGATAGTAATCTATCCTTTGATCATCATTTGTCTACAGCGGTGAGGAAATCATTCTATGTTGTGCAACTTATAAACAAAGGTATGGCATCTAAGTCCAAGGAAGTCATTGTTCCACTGTATTCGGCATTCATCAGACCTATCATTGAGTACGATGCCCCCTTTGGTATATACCTAACCGGGCATATCCAACAATTGGAATGTCAACAGAGATTCCTCACTAAAAGAATACAGGGCGTAAGTAATATATCCTATGCAGACCACCTCAAGGCCCTATCCCTGTATTCTGTCTCCTATAGGCTTTTGAAGGGAGATCTATGCCTAGCATACAAGGCATTGTCAGACCCCCCCACTCTGATGGACCTCCTGCATATCCACAAAACAAACAGCACCAGAATTACCCGTTCTAAAGACTTAAACCTTGCCTGTGATATAAATAGGACCTGCTGGAGAGATAAGTATGTATCCCAGAGACTACCCCATCTATGGAACAGACTCCCCATCCATGTGAAGCAGAGTTTCTCCCTCCCCCTGGTTTGGCACCTATGTCTCTAATGGACAGAGGTAACCTGTAAATGGTTCATCTCCCAGGCCCATGCTTACACTTATCAAGGTTATCAGAACTTGCCAGAGATTTGGGATGCATGGCTAGGCTTAAAAAGGCCCTTGTGGTTGTTAACCTAGTAAACACCTAAGAAACCTATGAACCTATACCATAACAACATTATTAATGGCGACCTATTTGATTCATTTCAATTTCTGGTCTTCTCAGTTCTGAATGCATGGTAGGCAATGGCATTTGGAAAACTGAAAATTGTAACCGCAAACTGTCTGAAATTGAATGCTGCAAAGGCTTCTATCGTCCTGTTGTGACCTCTTGTGTTATTTTGTTGGTATAGATTTTGTACTCCTTTTTTAGCACATAACATTTGTAGCAGCACAGTGGTGCAGCAGATAGTGTTGTTGTCTCATAGCAAGAGGTTTCCCTGGTTTGATTCTCAGCTAGGGTGCCTTCTCTGTGGAGTCTGCATCTCCTCCCTGTGTTTGAGTGGGTTTTCTTTGAGTCCTCCAATTTCCTCCTGCATTCCAAAAACATGCAGTAGGTGGATTGGATAAAATGGCCATAGGTGTGTGAGCGTGTGGTGTGGAAGAACTACTATGGCAGCACTAGCCACCCAGTGGTGTAAACCTTGGTTCTAGATGATTATCACTGTTGAAGTGCACTCCAACTCCATGTGTGAAAAAGGGGTTGTGGATGGATTTTAGCACCTAGAGCCCCTCCTTTCAAGAAAATGAATACGTTACTGGCCAGTTAAAGGACATTGTGCCTTTTCTTTTTGCACACAGTTTCTTTTCACTGCATGTTACAAGGGGACACATTTGGGTTGGGTTGTGTGGCTAGGTTTATAAAGGTCCTGATGGTCATTAGCATATATAGTGATGAACCTATGAACCTATAAAAGATATGCTAGTTCAGTGGTAGCTATAATTGTCCATATATATTGTATCTACCTTTGACCCTGATGGTCATTAGCATATATAGTGATGAACCTATGAACCTATAAAAGACATGCTAGTTCAGTGGTAGCTATAATTGTCCATATATATTGTATCTACCTTTGACCCTGTAGCCTGTGTTGTGGCTGAAAAAGGCAAAAAGGGACAGAGCACTTAAATGCTTAACAAATAAAATGTACTGGGAACTAAGGTCAACAGAAAAGACAAAAACAGGAAAAAAAAGATGAATGAAAATGAAGGGGATAAAGTCTGTTACTATTTGACCTGTTGAAACAGAATATTTTGGAATGCAACTGCACAATATGAACACCTCAAAGGGACAAAACTCCTGTAGAATACCACAAGGGGGGCAAGTCCCCCACATCCTCAGACTTATATAAAAAAACTCCTCATTTTTACAACAGGAGTAAAGAGGAAACTCCCAAAGTAGTGGCAAGTGATTTTGTGCAACCCCTAAATAATACTAGTTATTATTGGACAATTAAGTTCTAATCATCTCTTCTGGATACCCACATGATATAATGTTAGAGAACTCAGAATTCCGTAACATGGAATTCTGAGACTGAAACTTCTAACTGCATTAAAATAATGTTAAGACAACCATTCTTCATGGAATCATTGAGTCTGCATTCTCCACACACCAATGTGGGGACTTTTTTCCATGTACCCCTTTCATGCTTATTCTTACTCCTCAGTCATCACTGTTCGGGGCAAACTCCTCTCTGTCCACAAACCTATCAAATCTGCTGGACATGGTCTGTACTTATACCATGTTGCTAAGCCCTGAAACTCCTTACCTTTATCCTTCAGGTCAATACCCTCTCTCCAGTCCTTTAAAAACATTCAGAAAGACTTCCTAGATAAAATCTGGCTCTGATCTTGCTCAACTCTAGGATAAACGATTCCTTAATTTGCTCAGTTCCTTACTTCAATCAATTTTTCTCACTGAGTATGTATCTAAATATGTAATACCCCTGTTTTTTTTCCTCACTTTATATTGCAATTTCTGTTTATATTATACTAACGTACCTTTAATTTCTCCATACTGGCTAAGATTTCTCTAAATATTAAGTCATTGACATATAACTTGTATCTGTTCTTAACCAATGTTTCCACATTATGTCTAATTTGGTATAACTTTGTAAACTGCAAAATGCTTTTGTATTATTTTGAAGACTGTAAAATTATCATTGTTAAACTATTTTTGTAATGCTCTGGAGCTTTTCTTCCCAGGCCTCTGCTGAAAATGGGCTTCTACCCAGTTGGACTTTCCCAGTAATCAAATGTCAATAAGCAAAGAAAGAAATAATAATTTATCCAAAGCGTTTGTTCCAGAATTAAGACATTTAAACAAAAGTAAAAAAAAATCCATTAAAGAGTGGGTACTTAACAGTAAAGCATGAAGAAAATATTTTCAGACCAGGCAATGTGACATGCATCATGCTGCCAGAGGAAGTAGTGCAGGGTAATGCAGTCACAGAATTTAGAATGCATGCAATAAAATAAACAGAATTCTGTCCTGAGCTAAAGAGCAGCAACAACATTTTATGCAATTAAAATGAATGCAAGCTCAAAGAAGAAGACCGAGAAAGCCAAAGGCACTTATCAATATTATCATACTGTGTCTATGAATTTATATCTATGAATTATCTATGTCTGAGATGTTTGTTTACTGGTTGCATTATTTTTCTTTTAAGAGTGATTGTTGTTTCTTACCATATTGCTGTCTTCTCTCACATCATAATTAAAATGTGGAAATTTTCCTTGCTCTGCTCACCCATTTATAAAAATCAAAAGGCATCAAATAAATATGAAGGTGGATGATAAAATCACTTAAGAGACTACAAAAATATAGGAAGGGCTGCAAGTTTATGTCTAGGATCAAATATAAGCATTGCAACTTTATTTATGGTCAACAGGGGACACTATATAACAACTTAAGCATCAAGAAACTGCATTCTGCAACTCAAGGTTCTGGAACTTGTCTATAAGAAACAACGTTTGCCCTTTGTTGATGAGAGTTAATACAGTGCATTCAGCCATAGGAACTTCAGTCCATCCAAGTCTAGTACTTTGTGTGTGTGTGTGTGTGTGTGTGTGTGTGTGTGTGTGTGTGTGCGTGTGTGTGCATGCGTGCATGTGTGCGTGTGTGTGTTTGTTTCAGATTTGTAGATTTTATAAATCTCCTTCATTTCCTTAACCAGGATAAATAAATATTACAATTTTCAGTTACAAAGGACAGTTTTTACTCATGAATGTATATATATATATATATATATATATATATATATATATATATATACACACACACACACACACATATATATATATATATATATATATATATATATATATATATATATATACATACATAAATATATGCAAAAGTTAGCACACTTGCCTCTGGTGCTAGAAGACCAGAAGAATGTAGGTTCTAGTCACCCTCCAGGTGATTGGATTGTTGACGCTGCAATGTAATATTGGAGAGAGGTGCTATAATCCTGCCTGTGTTTTCCTTTTGATGTGATGATATCTTATCTGCTTGAGTTGGGGGTAGCTCAAGTGGATGTAAAAGATCCCGCTGTAGATATTGAAAAGAGTAAGGGAAGTTCCCTGATGCCCTGGCCAAATTTCACCTAGCAGTAAAAATGCCACATTGGGATTCCCCTGAAAAAAGGTCACTAGCCTAGTGGGACTAACCTAATCAATAAAGGACAGATAATAAAATAGTTTTTTCAAGGCTTAGTGCTTCTCTTTGTCCACGTGACTCTTCTTCTTCTTCTTTCGGCTTTTCCCGGTTAGGGGTCGAACAGGCTTAAACCAGTTTCTGCATACCCAGTTTCTTATTTGATATAGCTGATAAAGGGCTAGATTCCAAAACAATGTGTATTTCAGATAAGATGCCATCCCAGGCTTGAAATTTTGATTCTTACATAGTTCCAAATGATGCTCTACACAGGTGTTTATTTTAAGTATGCAAACGAGGAACCATGCAAATAGTCACAGCCAGAATTACATTTAGAACTATGAGTGATTCCAAAAGTATAGGTGTAAGCACTTCCCCCTAAGTCTAGGCCATGTATAAATTGATGGTGCATACCTGAACTATCAACTGTGTCCTAATCATGGGCATCCTGTAGATTCATTGGGCTGGACAGCCAGCAATACTACAGTGTTATGTACTGAAATGTATGCTGTGGTTTAATGGATAATCTGTTTCATCAAGTGTCTCTTAGTATATTATACTTGCCGTGTTAAGAAATGTCTCTCCTTACTATATGTGTAGTTTTCTTTTTTTTCTTTCGCTAAATTTTTTCTGTGGATTTCTATTTCTTTTAACGTACCAGTTTCTCCAACGTTGTTCTTAGCCTTTTCTTTCTTTTTGGTTTATAGTTCTGCATATCTGTCGGGTTCTTCTATTCTTTTGCTTCAGTCTGTTCTGCATGCACTGTTCTGCATTTTGACTTTCTGAGTCTTTGCGCAACTTATGCTGTCTATAGAGGTCCTCTTACATCACTGCTTTGGCTTGTATTGGGCTAAAAGATGTGCACATCATGTGATTCATTAACTCAGGCTGGTATAAAATTGCATTATGAGATGTTTTCAAGTAGCATGTCTGAGTAGTGGTGAAATGTATTTACTGTTAGAACCCACCTAGTCAAAATAGGGGGAGCCACCTAAAGCAGAAGACCCGTAAAGAGCGGTGTACCCCAGGGATCGGTCTTGGGGCCTCTGTTGTTTGGGATATACCTTTCTGAAGTACAGGCCAAAACCAGTGGGCTATGGCTGACCAACTTTGTAAATGATTGCAAGCTGGGTGCTGTCATCACTTCCCCTAGTGATGTGGACATCCTCCAAGAGGGTCTCATCCAAACAAATGACTGGTGCCAGAAATATGGCCTCAAACTGAATGCCAAAAAATGCATCATCATCCCCGTTGGGGAGAGTGATCTCCCCAGAAATTATCACATTATTAATAAGGTCCTAAGCATGCAATCAGTTGTGAGACACTTGGGCACCCAGATTGCTAGCAAACTGACTTTTGACCACCATATTGCCTCTGTTGTATGGAAAGCTTTCTACATGGCCCACCTCATTAGTAAGGGTATCTCATCCAGGGACAAGGTGGTCAAAACATCTCTGTATTCTTCCCTTATAAGACCCATTATTGAGTACAATGCTCCTTTCATCATGTACCTCACAAAGCACATGGAGCAGCTGGAGAGACCACAGAGGTTCCTCACCAGGAGAATCCAGGGCCTCAAACATCTACCCTACACAGATAGACTACAGGCCCTGTCCTTCTACTCAGTCCCCTACAGACTCCTCAGAGGTGACTTCTGTCTGGCACACAAAGCAGTCTCAGACCCTGCCTCGATGGCAGTAACCCACATGCGCAACCTCAACCTGGTCTGTGACATCAATAGGACTTGTTGGTGGGACAGATTTGTGTCCCAGAGATTCCCCCTTTTGTGGAACAGACTCTCTCTCCACGTCAAGCAGAGTACCTCATTAACCATTTTTAAGCACAACCTGAATAACTGGATGGGGAACAGAAAATACACTCCTCAGATTCCAGCTGTGTCCCTGCTGGACAGTGGCATCGGGTGCTGACTTGTTGGGACATGGGCTAAATTCGTGACTAGGCTTGTAATGGCCTCAGAGCCAATAGCCTAGTAACTTCCTATGATCTTGTATCAGGTATTGTAGACTGAAATACATTGACATGCCCTTTCCCTGTCTTCTCTCTTTTGGTACTATGTCTGGATTGCTGCTATTTGGACAGCATTCCATTATAGGCACACACTCTACAGTGCTGCCCCTTATTTTTCAGAATCAAATCCATTATTTAAGTTTTTTTTTGGTTGATGGTAACAGCTTAAATCTTGAAGAGTTCATTTGACCTTTTCATCTTTATACCAGATCAAAGAATTGTACAGTTTTGCATACTCCCTTCCTTTCCGACTTTGTGCGTCATCTGCCATTTATGGATTGTGGTTCTTGGAGTTTGACAGTGATCCCTCCACTGGTCACTTGGCTGTCAATAAACTGGTTTCAGTTACATGCTCACCAATATATTAGAACAGGGGTATCCAACCTTTTGGCTTGCCGGGACCGCATTGAGTGAACAGAAATTGTCTTGGGGCAGTATATAAAATTTATCATATAGATAATTCTTTCACTGCCATGGGTGACCAAAGTCGACCCCCTGGCTGTACTATAGGTGCATTTGAACAATGAATAAATGTAATAATTGCCTAATATTTGCCTTAAAATTCCAATTCTCATATCTAACAGTTAACATATATGTTTAATTTATCATTTGTTAACCAGGAAAGTCTGACTTGGAATAAAGCCAATTTTCAGCAGAGACCCAGAGAGAAATGTTCCAAATGCATGTCTTTGTAATGTGGGAGGAAACCGGAGCACCCAGAGGAAACCCACATGAACGCAGGGAGGACATACAGACTCCACACAGAAGGCACCCCAGCCGTGAATCGAACAGGAGAATCTCTTGCTGGGAGGCGACAACACTACTGCTCCACCACTGCGCCATCCAAATTGGATGTGCTGTAGTGGGACTCTGCCCACTACACTATTGCTCTGCTAATATATATATATATATATATATATATATATATATATATATATATATATATATATATATGTGTGTGTGTGTGTGTGTGTGTGTGTGTGTGTATTTATTTATTTATTTATTTTTAACAAATAGATATTCACCACAGCACTAGCATTTCTCACTGGGAAAACTATTCCAGCAGTCCAACTACATAAAATGTCAACATTAGCAGTTGTACAATACTATAATCCACAAAAATAAGCCAACAAATTTGAAATAAAGTAAATAATTCACATTACTTACTTAATAAAACAATTCTGAATAAGCTACAAGAGGGTCTCACCCAAACAAATGACTGGTGCCAGAAACATGGCCTCAAGCTAAATGCCAAAAAATACATCATTATTGGGGAGAGTAATGTCCCCAAAAATTATCACATTAATAACAATGTTGTAAGCACGCAATCAGTTGTGAGGTGTTTGGGCACCCAGGTTGATAGAAACCTGACTTTTGACTGCCATGTTGTCTCTGTTGTACAGAAAGCTTTTTACATGGCTCACCTCATTAGTAAGGGTATCTCATCCAGGGACAAGGAGGTCATAACATCCCTGTATTCTTTGTTTATAAGAGCCATTATTGAGTGCAACGCCCCTTTTGGCATGTGCCTCAGCAAAACACCCTGCCAAAAGAAAGACTACAACCATTTCTGACAAAAAAGGTCAAAGGACTAAGTTCACTTAGTTATCCAAACAGACTATAAAGCTTCTTGCTTTCCTCTGTCTCTCACCGGCCCCTATAAATTTCATCACTGGGTTGCTTTCCAGGCTAAGAAAGATCTTGCCTTAACAGACTTCCTCCGCCTCAGAAATACTGATTATACTTAAAACACTCACTACAAAGACCACAGCCTTCACTGCAACATAAACAAGCCACTTTGTATGGACAGGTTCTTGACACAAAAACTTCAACTTCTGTAAAAAACTCCTCTCATTATCAAACAATGTAGTTCAGCAACACGACAACTGGATGGATAGACATAAATGTACTCCTTGAGTAAGTAGCATAGCCTTCATCAAACCGGATGGAAAATCCACATACTAAACTTTCCTAGCTGGATGGCTAAGGTCTAATATTGGTTACTCAAGTCTACTTGCCCAAGAAGAGGAGCCTATTTAACTAAGAATTCCATTTGCAAAAAATATATTCAGTATACATATTAAATCTCTCTCTCTTTTCACACACTCACAAAAAGAGCCCCTACTTGCAAAATAGACAACCTCAGTAATAACATGACACACTCACTGAATGAAATTGTCTGGAAGTCAAAATATTTGAAAAAAAATCATAATACAGATGAATTCATCCATGCAATTTCCCACCACCAAAAGGACTATCAATAAATCAACAAACAACTGCTCAGCAAAAAAGTAAATCAATAAGAAATCCATAAACTCTCTAATATCATACTACATACTGGAGTAAACATATAACTTCCCTCCAATCTAAAGCCATTTGACATTCAGACATTGTAATTTGTGCAGAAGTTATTCACAGACTGACAGTTTACTGAGCTGTCACATTAGCACTCTGTACTTATGTCCGAACCAATGAAGCATACCTGTCAATTCCAAAAGAATTAAAGTAGCTTAAAAAGAAGGTTATTTGCAAGGTTACATGGCAGTTTACATTGGAAATAGGCAGATATATTAAAAAGGCTTTGATTCTTGTAATTATGCTGAAAAGTCTTCCAAGGTAAATACAACCTTTTGATGAAATGACCAGGATTTCATACTTGGATGTGGATCTTAGTAAAGATATGGAAAGGAATGCATATGTAGCGAAAAGTTATAGAAAGGCCACATACTCAAACTCTTTATTACATTTTAGCAGTTGTCATCCATGGCACCAAAAGAAATCAGTGGTGAAGGGCCAACTCGTGAGAGCTGCCCGTATGGTCACGTTGGACCAGGATTTCATGGATGAATGTAATAATTTGAGGTCAATGTTTGTTAGGAGAGGTTACCCAGTAGACTTTTTTGAGTGTCTACTGGAAGAAGTAAAATACAAGAGAGAACAGGGGTTGTATAAACCCATTTTGTCCATTGGTTTACAAAGTGTTATAATAAGTGACAGAGAATTACAACAAAAAGAAGTATGGAATTTAAGTTTAATAACACCCTATAGTAGTAATGCAAGGAAATAATGTCAATTTTGAACAAAATTGGGAAATAATTAGGAGAGATCCTCACCTTTCTTACAAGGTCAAAAGCAAACCCGGATTATTTACAAGAGGGGACTAATTTAAAGGAATTATTACAACATAAAAAAAACACCCCACAGTGGAAGTGTGGCATGTACAAATGCGAAATGTGTAACTACTGTAAATATATGAGTACAGGACAAGACATTGAAGTTAAAAATATTAGTTTTAAAATCAAATTGAAGTACACTTGTCAGCCCAAGTTTGTGGTTTATGTAGCTCAGTGTCAATGCTGTGCAGCGTTTTACATAGGTAAAACGGATAGAAGGTTAAAAGAACGAGTATACGAACATCTATATAAAATAAAGACCCTTAACAGAGAAAATGCACTGGCTAGACACATTATTTCCTATCCACAACATTCATTTTTGTTCAAAGCAATTGATTCAGTTGTTGATGATAGTTGGGGGGACCCGCTTACACTTTTACTTGAGCAACTTGAGTTAAGTTGACAAATACGCACTGGGGCAATGTTTTACCCGGGTTTGAATGAGACAATTTCTTTAAACAGTATACTGAAGTTGAAAAATCTTAAATGTTAATGTGTGTATGCATTTTTATAAAATGCGTTCATATTTGTGATATCTGACTTCATTTGACTCGGATATGTAAGTTTCTGACTTCTTAGTTAACTAAGTAATATTATATTTTGAGAGTCAACACAATCATTTGAAACATAGTATTGTTAGTATATGTATGTTTGTATATATGTTTCTATCACCATTACAGGTAAAAATTCTGAAGGAATGGAAGGGGTGAGATGTTCAAAAATATTGTCAGTCATATTTGTTTTTAAAAAATGTTTTAAGTAGCAATAATGTGGATGTGCCTTTAAGACACAAGATTTTAATTAGAAGTGTCATGTGACAAAAAGGGTATGTATATATTGCTTGTGTTGAAGTTTGTTCAGTTTCTGATGAAGTCTTGCCACATGTGCAAGACGAAAAGCGCTTCATTAAACTGAAAGAGAATTAAACTGAGAGAGAATTTGCTTTGGTGTTTCCAAGCTGTCTTTTTGTTTTTCGCTAGTTTGTCTTACTTTGGTTCCTGTCTGTTGACATTAGCACTCTGTACTTATGTCCGAACCAATGAAGCATACCTGTCAATTCCAAAAGAATTAAAGTAGCTTAAAAAGAAGGTTATTTGCAAGGTTACATGGCAGTTTAGATTGGAAATAGGCAGATATATTAAAAAGGCTTTGATTCTTGTAATTATGCTGAAAAGTCTTCCAAGGTAAATACAACCTTCTGATTTAGTATGAAACCATACCTCTCAACCTTAGAGCAAGAAGTCTGGACAAAGAAAAATTAAAGTGGGACACAGGCCCAAAAATAGTTATGCATCACAGACACCATTGAAACAACTGTAGCTGCAAACATTATACATCACTTATAATCTTTCTATCCCTTCATTGTCAGTTAAGCATTATATAGCTCATTCAATCCTGCCTTCTTTTGCAGCAAAGAAAACCATGCTTTGAAATGACAAATGCATTAAAAAATAATAAAACACATTGCATCCACATCCTGCAACTTCCTATCTGCAAACAACCACAGAGCTTTCACTGAAACTAGGGCTGCTTATTTCCCCAGAATGACAGCTCTCTTTAATTAAGTCTAATGGTATACAATCTACCAGGATCTGGACTACCAGAAATAAATTAAATTATGGCCTGCAAATTGCAAGTGCACTTTGTTTAATTAAACTATATTTCTAAGCCTACTTACTGTATTTTTTGAGTAACATTCTAATATCCATTTCCAGGTCACTTTACAAGACATTGGCAGTGGTAGACTTGGCATCCTTCAGATCCCTACAGGACCACACTCATACTGATAGCATTGTTCATTAAATGTAAATATCCATCCACTGCAAATGGCAAGAAGCTATGTCTTAAAAAATCTACTTTTGGCATGCCTAGTACCCAAGTATCAGGTTTTGAAATAAATAAACATATTCTCCATAGTCCGTAAGTCTCTGTCTTTAATAATCATCTACTGTTGCAGCCCTCCCTAAACACACGCATACACACTAAAACCCCCAACATTTAAAAAATGACATTGTGTCCACCTGATTTGCCAGTATTGATGATCCACCAAAGCTAAGCTTATTGTTGTTCAATCTGCCACTGCTTAGAACCCACCAATGACAAAACGGTACTGGGTGCTTTTTTGTTTGTCAGAAAAAACAATACAACTTTATATGCTACAGTCCCACAAAGTCAATCCACTACTGACCCACTAACCCTAGGCTGCTGTCTCATTCTTACTCTCTGGAACTGCATTATCTTGTATGACTACTTAAGCAAAAGACACAAATTGGAAGATGAGGCAAAAATCCAGATATTCTTCAAAAATCCATACAGTCGAGAAGTATGATTTCATATTCAATACAACACTCTCTCTGTCAGGAAAGCAGCAATTTAATGAAAGTGTACTTTTAATGTGCAATATATTTGTGAACTAACTTATTTGACTGATCGTCGTTAGCCTTTTTGTACAAGTGTTTCTCTGTCATGCGTGCACACACACACACACACACACACACACACACACACACACACACACACACACACACACACACACACACTTTTCTTCTACTTTCATGCACACAAACATTCTGCTTTCATGCATGCACTCACTCACTCCGTACTTATCTATTAACACAAGTAAGTGCTGTCCCTTTCAAAGATAAGGCGGCAAATCCATACGAATCCCTCTTCAGTAAGAACGCACACACACTGATTCTTTGGCGCAAAATAATGGCGTAAGCACACAAATCCTTCTTTGGTGCAAAAAAATCAAAACTAGAAGGGTGCTTTGGCACATGCACACACCGATGTTAGAGGTACAGGTCACGGGCATGAAAAACACAAAACAAAAAAAGTGTTTTGGGGCATGCACACATCAATGTTGCAGTTAGAGGTTGTGGGCCGCATGGAAGAGCTCTGAGGGCCACATGCGGCCCACGGGTTGGACACGTCTGTATTAGAACTAGAAAGATATAGCAGTGATGGTCCCAAATGTCTGCAATGTGTCAACTTATTTCATTCTAATAATTCATCATCTTCTCATGTACGGACAGGATCATAGTCTGGGAGAAAATTAAGAAATACCACAGTCATCTTTCAGTATGGTCATACCTTTTCTCAGCAATATGTGACCTCCCCAATTTCTGTCATCTTATTTATTTATTGATTGAATTTGTTTACCAGGGTGGTCTGACTGGGTAGGCAAACAACCCCTTTTCAGTGGATGTCTTAGGAGAGAGCTTCACCATAAATATAGTAAACAGTGAAACCATAGTTAATTTATTTTAGACAATAAGCATAAATACATTTAAGTCAATATAGGTTAGTCACAGTTTGATAAAGATTTTTACCATTTTATTAAGCTATACATTTTTAGTGTTCTTTACCTGGCAGTATAAGGGTGTTTGTGCCTAGTCAATATAGCAATATATCATGACTTGTGTTTTGTTAGTTTATTTGACTTTTATGTTTTATTTTTATGTCTATACTAAAATAGTTCCTCTGCCATTGTTTCTTAATTGAAATACAATTGAAATATAAACAAGGAAAAAGCAAACAGTAATGTTACTGTTTGAGGTTTAATTTTATTATAAATGCAGCAGTTTTAGTATATTGTCACTGTTATTGTGAAACAGGAAAGAAGAAGCAACAGACAGCAAGATTTAAAGGAGAAGTTTTCAGGCTAGCCATTATGTAACTATCAAGCAGCTAGTACAAACAGTAATATGTTTGACCTAGCATATGAATTAAGTAAACTTTTTTTCATGTGTGCTATTTTGATCTTGTTGCTGTGGATGACATTTCTGGGTAGAAAGATTTAAAAGAACATAACATGAACTGACCCCTGTCAGCAGAAAAAAATACTCTTTCCAGTAACAGCAGAGTACAAATACAACCAGTGATTTAAGATTTTTAAAAGAAAAAGCATTTAGTTTTTTTTTTTTTAATCCCATTGCCTGCCAGCTGTTAGCCCTCTCACTGTGAACTGGACACATCTTTCTCTGATGGAGTGATCTCTGGTCATGAGGGATCATTATCCAAGCAGCCATCAAGCTTTTGGTGCATAGGGCCCCACCATGTCATCTAGCAGACGTTACAGGATGCAATGACTTCCCTTGATGAAGGGACCCATTTCCCGTACTTGCTCCATAAAGGCTATTACATTACTGGCTTGGCAGGGAACCAAGAATATTTCCTCACTACTGCTACATGCAAGATACCTTTCTTCCAGTAGCTGTCCACATTGCAGAAATTAGACTGCTTCCCTCACCCAAGGATGGGCTGTGTTGGCATCAGTCTCTCACCTCTATCATCCCCTGCCAGGATCCTTCAGTGCCTGAGATGCTAATCAAACTCAGGTCACCTTGCTCCTAGCCAAGACTTTATTCATCTGTGCCATGGAGCCAGGCCATTTACAGATTCTTTTTGGCATAAACTTTAGCATATTAAAACAGTAAGATGAGAAACTGTCAGACAGATAGACCACATTAAATATTAATGGTTTGATGATAGAGCTGCATCAGAATCATGCCTTAATTTCTGCTCTGTGTTGTACAGAAATTGTGCATTAGTATTTATCAGTACTATACTTCAAAAGTGTTCTAGTGGGTAGGTACTTGGAACAGAATAATATTAAATGCATTGAAGATATACAAAATATTTATTTTTCTGTGTATCTATCTATTTATTTATTTATATTTTATTGCTTGAGTTAGCCTTACTGGAGAGATTCAATTTACAGAGGGGGGCCTATGGAGAAATGCTCCCAAAGGGACATTACATAAATGAAATAAGCACTCATACAATAAATATTAGATAACACATGAAACAAGTATGGCATCTATACACAACAATTATACAAGTATTACATGAACATTGAAAGAGTAGTAATGTTTTAACAAGTCCACAATTCCATGAACCTTTGACATCAGACAGGAAGAAATCTTGAAAGAATGAGCTGAGATATACAGAAAAATTTAATGTGAGGAAAGTTGCTTCACTTTATCAGTTTCCCAAGCAGTCCTGTGATCGCCTAATCAACTTTGTGCTCCTCAAAAAACAAAACACTTTACCTGCCATTATTTACATTACACTCTGCAAATCATCATAAAAAAAAACAGTGTAAGCACAGAAGTCAGCCAGCCTGTCCTAGTGACAGATTAATCTCTCTAAACAAATTGGTAAGCTGGTAATATTGAAATAGGAATGACTGTCAAAAGGTTCATATTTACTTAACATCTCATCCAAAGGAGGACACACCCAGGAGTGCAGCACTCCCATTCCCCCTTAACAGGGGTACTGCAATATTAGAACTCTAATTACATGGTGTGGAATAGAAACCACAGCCTTCTGCACCAAAGGCAAGCATGCTACCTGTTGTGGTACTACCACTGATTTTACAATTTATAGCATAAGCACTAATGATGATCATTTGCTAAACAAAAGTTACATATTGAAAATATACTTAGCATGAGGAGTAGTAAATTTATCTTCCCTTGAAACTCAACATTACTTGAAAATGCACAGAAAACTCAACATTCTTTGAAAATGCACAGAAACTCAACAGTCTTTGAAATGGACTCTCTGATGGCAGTTTGGGAGCTGGTGTAGAGGATTCAGGCTCTAGGGTTCTGCATTCAAGATTTAGGGTTTGACCTTGAATAAGTTAATCAATCTGCCATCCCTAACTGGGGCATTACACACAGCACACACACACACACACACACACACACACACACACACACACACACACACACACACACACCTACTACTACTACTACCACCTGTGTTTTACAAATGACCCCGTGTTCGTCAGTAATTATCCATGCTCGATGCTCATCTCATAAAAGTCTGGAATGGCAACAGGTCTCCCTGTTCATCTTTCAAAAATCATGCTCCTCTCCAAAGTTTAAATATGTGTGCATCATACTAAAGATGCACACAGACACTACTAAGGATGCACTCTGGTGCATCCTTAAAGAAGAAATGTAAGCTTTGTGTCAGCCCCCTGGCCACTGGGCCCCCTAACTAGTGGGGCTCCCAAGCCAGCAGGCCATAGGTGACTGCCTAGATCACCTAGTGCTAGATCCAGCTATGGATAATGGAGTGCATACAGATGTACTTTATATACCCTAAACTGATCATTTACATGGCAGTGGTGATGAATCAGTAGCAAACCACTTTGCAGCTAAGCTATGACAAATGGCAAAGTACTATCCCATGGATAAAAAATTCAAAAGGGAGATATTCCTGTGGGATTCTTTTTTACTGCTGCTGTTTTGTATTGTCCATAACCCATTAAGCTGTTCAATTAACAGATTTAGTCTATGGTTACAGTTTAACTCCCAGAAGCCAGTCTTGTTTAAAGAAATTTCATCTACTTTTTCTGGATGATTTCGAACTGGATAGTTCATGAGATGAGGACCTAAAAGTACAACTACAAATGTTTAAAACTTTCTCACATGATACAAGATTGACACTTGGTCTTGTTAAATGTACAGCAGCAAGATTCAAAAAGGAAAACTGCAGCACCAAGAAAATATCAATGTGGGGCAAGAATGTGAAATAAAGAAACTTGAGTGTTGGAGGGGGTCATAAATATTTGGGAAGAGATGAAGGATCATCAGTAAAACATGAATTAATGAGGATAAAGATAAAGTTTAGCAAGGAAAATTTCAGAAGGCTAAAGGTAATTTTGAAAACTACTTTGGCATCTAGGAATAACGCCCAAGTTATAAATCAATTTGTTCTTCCTGTTCTAACTTACAGCTTTGGTGTGATTGACTAGTCTCAAAAAGTATTGAATCAATTGGACATGAAAATAAGAAAAAAATCTTCATGCTTATCAAATGATACATAAAACCAGTGCTTGCCAAGATTCTCTCTCTCTCTCTCTCTCTCTTTCTTTCTCTCTTTCTCTGAAGGAGGCATGGGCCTCCTCAAAATGGACTACAAGCAGAGATCTGCAATTACAGGACTACTCACATATCTGCTGCCCTCATCAAATACAATCCTAGTGAAAGCTTTAAAGCATGAAAAGAAGAAATCTAATATGACATCTTTGCTTAATTTAGCAGAAGCATTTTTGAGTAAAGTGGGAAGAGATTTCAAAATACAAAAAGACAAAAATCAGGCAGTAATTGAAAGTTAAAAAAAAAACACAAAAGAAAGAATGTAAAGAAAAGTACCAGAAGAGAAGGAAAGAAAAAGTCAACAAATATAGTGACAAGTACAGAAAACGTCTGGAACAACCTCATGTTGATCAAGATGTGATGCAGGAATGGTTAAGGAGAGGTGAATTGAAACCAAAAGATGAAATGCTAATAGTGGTGGCCCAAACAGTGGGCTGTGTACACGTTGATTTACAAAGTCCACTGAAAAGTGGGAGAAACAGAGAAATGCAGGTTCTGTAAAACAGGATTGAAAACACTTGCTCATCTTGTTGGTGGGTATGATACACTCATAGCTGAGGGTTTGTATACTGAAAGGCACAATAACATGTCAAGACTGTTGCAATTGGGATTGTACAAAGACTGAAGTATAGAAGTAAGCAAAAAAGTAAATTTGAACATTGAAATTACAACACCCAGAAATTATAGCATCTTCAGTATCAAGAGACGCAAAGTCTTAAAGTACCAGAATTTGCAAGCAGAAATTAGAGCAATGTGGAATAAAGATACCCACTTCCTGTAGTAGAAGGAGCAAAAAGAGTAATGGAAAATAATTTAAAATCATACTTAAATATTTAGATATGTATTTAACCCCATATGAACTGCAGAAGGATACAGCTTTGATTGCATTGCAGGTGCTGAGAAGAACACTCTTGGTTAATATCAACGACAGAAGCAATACTGACTTTAAGAACTTTAATTGCACCCTGACTTAGGAATGGGTTCAGTTCCTGTCAAAGCATGTAAAAAACGCAAGCATTTGAGAAATTAAACTGACATTGAGTCAAAAGTAGTAATAACCCTGAGCATCTTGTTTAAAATACCTCCCCATCCCTCCCTTCCTTCTCTGTCCCATTTTAGGGTTCTAGGTTATCAGAGATTATTTTGACACAACAGTATAGTGTGCACAGTATACTATTACCTATTCTTTGAATTTGTAAAGATATTTGTGAAGATAGGTGAAGGCTGCCAGCCTAGCCAGATAGAATTTTGTAGATAATTCTGTCATTTGTAAATATTAATATAAGTCATAGGCTTGTTCTCTTAAATGGAAAAAATGGTGTTAAATGTGGAACTGCAAAAATGTGACAACAGTGCACTCTGCTGTAACAAAACTAATAAATCAATTATTTTATGCCAAAACTTGGAGCCGATATGTCTGGATGAAGGAATTCTGGCTATTGTCTTGAGACCAGTGTTAATTGCTAGAATTTGCATGCATAAATTATTTTATTGTTCAGGCTTCCTGACCAGCTGCACGATCAAGGGCTGCTAACCTTTGAGAATCTGTTAGTCTGGGAACCAGAAAGTAATGAGGTAATCTGAAATGAATCAGTGGTACTGTGTTATCAATTTAAGAACAGAAAGAATGAAAGCATTAGAGCATTTGTCTTGAGAACATCCAACATCACCAGCACTGCCTGTATCTATATGTAAGTAGGATCTTAGACTTTAGTGCTTCTCTTAGAAATAGCTAGGAAATAGGAAGATTAGACTAAGTGTTTTTTCTGTGTTGATGTCAGAACATTTCTACGGTATTATTTTAAGTATTTCTCTGTGATCTCTGAACTCTTGACTAGCACTGTGTAGTAAGAAGTATTGTCTTGTGTTTTTATTATTTATTATTAGATATTTTTAAACCTTTCAACTATGGCTTTGTGTAGAGATAATTTAAGCTCTAAGAGTACATTGCATGTATCTAGTGATACTGTACCAAGTCACTCCAAATAAGTCTTGACTGTTAGGTTGCACTTACCATTTGGATAATAATATTGCACAGTAATAACTGGACACCCTTTTAAGGGCCTTTGAGTAGCTGATAACTATTAGCTGGGTGGTGGCAGTGATTTCTACCGTATAGTCTGGGTCAAAAAGGCACAGCTGGAGAACCTGTGCCAGGCTTCCCCAGGAGTGTCTGTGTGGTTGTATAAACTCTTATCTCAAAGTGTGTGTGTGTGTCAGCTACTTGGGCAGGAAGACAAAACACTGGTTGGACACAGATGGTGTTGGAGGATTTAGCTTGCCCACTAGGCTGAGATCTGGACCCTATAGCTGTGCCAGTGGGGAGTTTTACTGGGGACCTGGAGAGAAAGGGAGAAACCGGCCCCAGACTGACTGTGATCTCTGTGTGCTCTTAAGGGAAATTGTACTTTACTGTGTGTGTATTTATTATCCTTTCCCTATATGGACACTCCTCACTGGTGTTAGTGGTGAGGATTGAGTCTCCTTGATTGCTGGGCCAGTGCTTGGGCTGCACATATTAATTGCTTGGCAGTGGTGGAATATCCAGACCACATATTAATTGGTTGGCAAATACTAATTGGCTTGTAGTGGTGTGGGTAGAGTGAATTCCTGTAGCTTGTGTACAGTGATCACTGAAGGTGATTTGTACTCTAAATCAGCCACGCAGGGAATACTCAAAGTTCAGATCACAATTGTTTTATTTCTTTTGTTAGATTAGTTAGTCAGGGAGAGCAGGCAGCATGTCAGCAGAGGAGTATGGAAAGCTGACAAGGAGCCAGCTGGCTGAGATGTGCCAGGCTAGGGGACTGGTGCATGGAAACCTGACCAAGGCAGAGTGATTGCAGCTTTGGTCACAGCTGCATCAGAAAACAGCAACCAGGAGGATGATCAGACTGGCAGTGGAGACGCACCACACTCAGATAATGGACAGATCAACCTTTCTACAGAGGACTTAAAAATCCATCTGGAGCTAAAGAGACTTGAGCTGGAAGACAGGCATTTGGAAATAGAAGTAGCTGAGAGACTGAGGCATCTAGAGGGTAGGACAATGAGAAACTGCGATGGTTGCAGGCTGAGGAGAATGAGAAACTGCTATGCCTGGAAGCTGAGGAAAAGGAGAGGCAGAGGCAGCATGAGAAGGAGATGGTGACTTTTCACCAGAATCATGGAGGTAATGATGAAGGGAGT
This sequence comes from Protopterus annectens, assembly GCF_019279795.1. NCBI lineage: Eukaryota > Metazoa > Chordata > Ceratodontiformes > Protopteridae > Protopterus > Protopterus annectens. Next base: position 1,392,677,618 of record NC_056726.1, read on the forward strand.
AACTGGACCCCAGAAGCACAAACAGGTCAGTAAATTTCTTCTGCAGTTTAAAGAAGGGAATAATTTTGATAGTTTCATTCATATGTTTGAGAGGGTATGTAAACAGTTTGATGTTGACCAAAGGCTCTGGGAATGGTTCCTGACCCCCTTACTCCATGGTAAAGCTGTAACTGTGCTGTTCAAAATGTCTGACATTGCACGTTTTGATTATACTGCTGTTAAGAATCACTTGTTAGAATTGTTTAAGCTAACACCTGAAATGTATAGGAAAAAGTTTTGTGAGCATAGATGCAAGGCAGATAAAAGTGTGTGAATATGTTGCTGAACTGAGCACTTATTTTCATAGGTGGGTGAGTGGATGTCAGATCACCATGTTTGAAGGGCTGACAGACCTTTTGGTGAGGGAACAAGGCCTTAGCACTTCGCCTGAGGACATGAGGATCTGGTTAGCTGACAGACAATGTGCTACTTCAGATGAGTTGGGGAAGAAGAGAGACCTATACATAACAAGCAGGGCATACCTGCACAGGAGAGGGACCCCCCATACTGCTCATGGGTCTAAAGGAACCCATGGTGGGCAGCACAGACTGCCCCAACAGAATCTGCCAGTAGCAGGGGAAGCCACTAGTCCAGGTACTTGTCCAGGACCTAGGGTCAAATGTTTTGAAAGCAACCAGTGGGGCCATGTGACATACAGTTGTCCTTGGAGGCAAGTTGGGGAACAAAAGGTGAGAGAGCCAGTAAGTGGGAAAGACAAAATGCCAATAGTAGGTTGTCTTGAGACAACAAACAGGGGTACTGAACTACCATCCTGCAGATGTCCTGATAAGGAAGGATTTGGATGAGGCAGCACCATGTGTTTATGCAGTTGCACGCATTCAGGCTAAGAGACAAGCATGTGAATCTGGAAGCCTGGAGGAGACCCAGACAGACTGCATATTTGTAGCCATGGTGAGGTGGTTATTTCAAGGAGGGAGCTACTCTGTAGTAGTGAGACTGAATGTGAGCCACAGCTGCTTGTGGGTACTGATATTCCCTTGTACAGAGTGACTGCAAAGGTAGAGGTGAGTAGTAATACCCAGGCTAACAGTGAGGCACCACTGTCAGAGGATGCCAGACTTCCTGTGGAAGGGGAGCTGGGAAGGGTTACAAAGAGAGAGTTGAGACAGGCTCAGCTCTCATTCCCTACATTGCAAGGCCTGAGGCAGGTAGCTAGGGAGGCACAAGATTCTCAAGGGGAAGGGGGAATCTGTATACTGGGGCAAAGGGTTACTGTATGGAAAGTGGACCCCTGAGGGAGGGCTAGAAAGTGAGAGGGTACAAAAGTTGGTAATGCCTAGAGCCTACCATCTGGCACTTCTAGCCATAGCCCATGATATCCCCTTTGCAGGTCATATGGGCATAAAACGTATAAAGAGATGTGTTATGCAGAACATCTATTGGCCTGGAATTTCCAGAGATGTAACAGGGTACTGCAGGACCTGTGAGCAGTGTAAAAAGGTAGGCAAGGCAGAAGACAAGGTGAGAGCTCCTTTGATGCCTTTGCCTATGATTGATGAGCCATTTCAGAGGTTAGCTATGGATATTGTGGAGCCTCTGAGTACCCCAAGTTCAACAGGGAAAAAGTATATGCTAGTGGTAGTGGATCATGCTACAAGATACCCTGAGGCAGTGGCTCTGTCCTCCATTGAGACAGAAAAGGTGGCAAATGCTTTGTTAGAGATTTTCAGCAGGGTAGGTTTCCCAAAAGAAATACTGACTGACAGAGGTGCCAATTTCATGTCAGACCTGCTGTCTTGTCTGTGGAAGTCCTGTGGGGTGAAGCACCTGAAGACCACCCCCTGCCATCCCCAGGCTAATGGTCTTGTTGAGAGGTTAAACTCTACAATCAAGTCCAAGCTATAGGCATTTACAGACCAGTTTAAGAGGGAGTGGGACAAATATTTCCCCATCTGTTGTTTGCTTATAGAGAGGTTCCCCAGGAATCCACAGGTTTTTCACCATTTGGGCTGCTGTATGGGCATAGGGTGAGGGGACCTCTAGATTTAATTTGAGATGAGTGGGAAGGTGAGCATGAACCTCACAAAGAGTCTGTTGTGGCATATGTCCTAAACCTCAGGACAAGGCTCCGGGAACTCATGGGCTTGGCCCAGGAGAGCCTGGCAGAATCCCAACAACAGAAAATTTGTGGTATGATAGGAATGCTCGGGCTAGAAAGTATGCTATTGGACAGCACGTAATGGTTCTCATTCCTGTCAGACACATCAAGCTGCAAGCAGCTTGCGAGGGAACCAACAAGGTGGTAAGAAAGGTAAGTGATGTTAATTACATGTTGGAACTGCTAGGCAGGAGGCAGGGGCACAAATTGTACTATGTTAACATGATGAAACCTTACCATGATAGGGAGGCCCTTGTGCTGAGCATTTGCAGTGGATTGCAGGAGGAGTCTGAGGGAGATTTTTTGACTGATCTCCTCAGTGAGGCTTGGGCTGATACCTCAGTGGAAGGGGTAGCAATGTCCCAGCAGCTATCTCCTACCCAGGTTTGAGAACTCTGAGCAGTGTTTCAGGAGTTTGGGGACAAGTTAACTGGGAAACCAGGGTGCACCCACCTGGTGCAGCACCAGGTGGATACAGGACCCCAAAGGCCTATTAAGCAGGCTCCTTATAGGGTGCCTGAGATAGTGTCAAACAGACTCTGAGGGAGGAGATACAGGAAATGTTGAGAATAGGAGTAATTTAAGAATCCAACAGTCCCTGTGCCTCCCCAGTGGTGCTGGTGCCAAAGAAGGATGGCAGCACCAGGTTCTGTGTGGACTACAGGCAATTAAATAGTCACAAGAGTCAGATGCTTACCCCATGTCTAGGACAGATGAGGCCCTAGAGCAGCTGGGTGGGGCTAAGTATCTTACAACTATTGCTCTTACCAAAGGTTACTGGCAGGTGCCCTTGACTCCCAGTGCTAGAGAGAGGTCAGCCTTAGTGACTCTTTTTGGCTTGTATGAGTTCACAAAGATGCCATTTGGGATGAAAAATGCCCCAGCAACTTTCCAGAGGCTGTTAGATTATATCCTAGCAGGTGAAGGAGGGTTTGCCCTTGCTTACCTAGATGATATTGCCATCTACAGCCATTCCTGGCAAGAGCACCTTCAACATGTCAGGGAAGTGCTGGGCAGACTACAGAGGGCAGGGTTGACCATTAAGCCGAGCAAATGTAAGGTGGGTATGGCAGAGGTCTCCTACCTGGGACATGCAGTGGGGAGTGGTAAGATCAGGCCAGAACCTGCCAAAGTAGAAGCCATTCAGGAATGGCCTGCACCTGTTACCAAAAAGCAGGTGAGGGCATTCTTAGGGACAGCAGGGTACTACAGAAAGTTCATCCCCAGTTATAGTACCATAGCTGCTCCCCTCACAGACTTGACTTGGAAGAACAGGTCAGATAAAGTAGTGTGGATCCCGGCATGTGAACAGGAATTCCAGGAGCTTAAGGAAACTTTGGGAGGACCCCCTGTGTTAGCCAGTCCAGGTTACAGCAAATAATTTGTTGTGCAGGTGGATGCTTCAAACAATGGGGTGGGGGCTGTATTTAGCCAGATTTCTAAAGAGGTAGAAAAGCACCCAGTAGTTTATCTCAGTCATAAGCTCCAACCCAAGGAGGAATGCTATGCAGCTGTAGAAAAGGAATGTCTAACCATAGTGTGGGCACTGCAGAAACATCAGCCTTATCTGTATGGAAGAAAACTCACTGTAGTGACAGATCACAACCCCCTAACATGGTTACACAGAGCCAGCCAGAAAAATGCCAAGTTGCTAAGATGGAGCCTAGGGTTGCAAGCAAATGAAATGTCAGTGCAGTACCTCAGTGGGATTAGCAATGCCAACGCAGATGGGCTCTCAAGACAGGAAATGGGGTAAGGTATACTCAGATAGACCTAACCCTCTCAAGCAATGTTTCTTAATGGTCACTTGAAAAACTAGCTTGTGTTCTCCAGGGGTGGAGATGTGTGAAGATAGGTGAAGGCTGCCAGCCTAGCCACATAGAATTTTGTAGATAATTCTGTCATTTGTAAATATTAATATAAGCCACAGGCTTGTTCTCTTAAATGGGAAAACATTGTGTTAAATATGGAACTGCAAAAATGTGACAACAGAGCACTCTGCTGTAACAAAGCTAATAAGTCAATTCTTTGATGGCAAAACTTGGAGCCGATATGTCTGGATGAAGGAATTCTGGCTATTGTCTTGAGACTAGAGTTAATTGCTAGAATTTGCATGTATAAATTTTTTTATTGTTCTGACTTCCTGACAAGTCAAAAGATCAAGGGCTGTTAACCTTTGAGAATCTGTTAGCCTGGGAACCAGAAAGAAATGAGATAATCTGAAATGAATCAGTGATACTGTGTTATCAATTTAAGGACAGAAAGAATGAAAGCATTAGAGCATTTATATTGAGAAGATCCAACATGACCAGCACTGCCTGTATCTATATGTAAGTAAGATCTTAGACTTTAGTGTTTCTCTTAGAAACAGCTAGGAAATAGGAAGATTAGACTAAGTGTTTTTCTGTGTTGATGTCAGACCTTTCCTACGGTATTATTTTAAGTATTTCTCTGTGATCTCTGAACTCCTGACTAGCAATGTGTAGTAGGAAGTATTGTCTTGTGTTTTTATTATTTATTATTAAATATTTTTAAACCTTTCAACTGTGGCTTTGTGTAGAGTAATTTAAGCTCTAAGAGTACATTGCATGTATCTAGTGATACTGTACCAAGTCACTCCAAATAAGTCTTGACTGTTAGGGTGCACTTACCATTTGGATAATAATATTGCACAGTAATAATTGGACACCCTTTTAAGGGACTTTGAGTAGCTGATAAATATTAGCTGGGTGGTGGCAGTGATTTCTACCGTATAGTCTTGGTAAAAGGGGCACAGCTGGAGAACCTGTGCCAGCCTTCCACAGGCGTGTCTGTGTGGTTGTATAAACTCTTATTTCAAAGTGTGTGTGTGTGTCAGCTACTTGGATAGGGATACAAAGCACTGGTTGGACAGAGAGGGTGCTTGAGGTTTTCGCTTGCCCACTAGGCTGAGATCTGGACCCTATAGCTGCGCCAGTGGGGATTCTTATTGGGGGCCTGGAGAGAATGGGAGAAACCAGCGTGTGTGCTCTTAAGAGAAATTGTACTTTACTGTGTGTGTATTTATTATCCTTTCCCTATATGGATGCCCTCACTGGTGTTAGTGGTGAGGATTGGGCCTGCTTGATTGCTGGGCCAGTGTACGGGCATCACAATATTAATGAACTAGTTTGCCCTGGGGATTTAATAAAATCTGTGTAGACATAGTGTAAAGCGTACACGGAAGGTACGATGGCTGTGTATGTGTTACCCCCTCGGTAGCGCTCCATGCATATTAATGAAGGTACGTTACTGAGGGGGAGCCATGTAACATGGTTATTGAATCAGTGTAGGGAATGTGTTACTGCATCCAGAGATGAGTATCACACCCACAGCACTGTCAAAATGCTGGATATCAATGTATCCATATGTAATACATGCTTTTTTTTGTGTTTGCGTGGTGCACCGCTGCCCAGCATGCAGCAATGGACATGTGGCAGACATCTAAAAATTGAAACCGGATGCACTTAATTATGAAAGCAAAGGTCAAGTTTAAGCAATGCTGAGCAGGTTTGCATGCCATGCTGTGGTGATTAGCAGTGCTTAAATGTAGTGAAGAGCTATATGTAAAAGTATAGCAGCAGTCTACATGGCCATGTAGCCAAATGGTCAGTGTGACAGCCTTATGTGCAGTAGGTGCAGGGTCTGAGTACAGAGTCAGGTTATTTTGTAAATACACATTATGAGAATAATTTTAAATCATGATTAAATTTTGTGTGATTACAGAGGCAGGTTATTAAAGAAGTACTATTAAACTGTGACTGAATTTTCTATGAATACACAGACAGGTTATTAATCATTTATGTTGCAAATACACATTATGAGAAGTAGGTTTAAACCCTTGATTGCATATTGTATGTATGCAGACATGTTATTAAGCATTTATGTGGCAAATACACACTTATGAGATGTATTTTTAAATCCTGCTTTGCAGTGCTGAGCTAAGCTCTGTTAAGCACAGCCAAGCCTTGCCCAGCACTGCTTAAACAAGGATTGCTGTGTTTAGCTGGTTTGCACATTGCTAAGCGGTGAGAAGTACTGCTAAGCAATGCCCATTTAAGCACTGCTCAGCCCAGCTACTCTGGTTTGTGCACTGCTAAGCATTGTTAAGCATTGCCAGTTTAAGCACTGCTCAGCTAAACTCAGTGGGTTTGTGCAGTGCTAAGCAAAGAGCCGCATTTTTAAAAATTGCCCAGTGGTGGTAAAGGGTGGGAAAACAGGCTTAAGTGAAACAGGTGGGAATACAGCGGAACCATTTGGAGTTTGAACTTGGCAGGAACAATGGTAGGTGTTGGAGAGGGTGAGCACTTCCAGGCACAGAGTTGGGGCATTCTAGAGTCCAGGGTCATGTTTGGATTCCTCATTAAATACCATGATGTCTAGCTGCTGCAGGGCCAGTGCCAGGAGTCAGAGTACAAGTCTGAGACCTGGGACCAGCTGGCATGCGATCACACCAGTGCAACTGGTATCCCCCACACAGGTGAGCAGGTGCATCATCATTATGATGACCTGAAGCATCATAAGAAGGATCTCTTGGCTGCCTGGGTCCAAGATGCTTGGGATGGGAATGCCTCACACATTTTAAGTATTGTTTGCATTGTTTTACCAATACCTAATCTGAATGTGTGATAGACAGGTATGCATAATGGTGTGCTTCTCTCCCGACAGCTGCAGAGGAGAGAGCTTGTAACTTAGAGGCCCATGCAGGGTGCCTGGCCACGTTTCATAGTGAGTGTGCTGAGTACAGATGTATTTTGAAATCTATAGTCATATAAGTAAGAAGGAATAATGTATTAACTGCCATTAGGTATATACAGTTTTGATTGTACTAAAATGAATGTGGTCATAGAGCTGGACTGAAATAAGTGAGTAATGCCAGGTATAGTTCAATAAAGATGAATGCATAAAACTTGAGAATGTTAAGGAAATAAAATTTCTACTGCATTAATTGTAGAATTACAGCTGTATTACAACACCTGCATTATATGAACTGTTCTGCAATCTTCTTCTTCTTATTTCAGCTTTTTCCCGGTTAGGTGCTGCCACAGCGGATCACATGTCCACTCATAATTGGCAGTAGAGTTTTACAGTGTCAAGTTGCCAGCCCGGCACCCAACCTTCCATGGAAGGCACACAAACACACACTCACACCTAGGGCCAGTTTAGAGTGTCCAATCCACCTACAGCATGTTTTTGGGATGTGGGAGGAAACCTGAGCACCCGGAGGAAACCCATGCGACCACAGGGAGGACATGCAGACTCCACACAGAAGGCACCCCAGACGAGGATCGAACCACAGAACCTCTTGCTGTGAGGCAACAACGCTAACCGCTGCACCACCGTGGCCGCCCTATGAACTGATCTGCAATAAAGAATGGAAAAATATACCACTCACTGCATGAAGTCACCCCTAATAAAGCTGTGTTTTGTAATATATCTGTATTTTGGGCTGTTGTTCATGAAATCAGGTATTACACATGCTGTGAACTAAAAACACTAAGAATAGCACTAAGTGACTGAAGGTTAGCTAATAAAGAGTGTTCTGCTAAACTGTAGATTTGGAGCTGTACTAAAATATATAATACATTATGATATTTATTCTGCACGAAGATCTGAAGCAATAATAGGAACGCCTAAGGTATATTGTGTTTATCAGAATTGTCTTGTGTTAACCATTGCATTTCAGCTATATGCATTCCTACTGTTAGGTAGACTGCTGCAGGCAAGTATGAAACTGTAATAGCTGTAGACTGCAAATATACCATCTGCAACTGTATATGGGTCAGGTAGCCAACTCAGCATTCTGATATGGTTTGTACACATCACAGATATTTCCACCCACTAGGATATATTGTCTACACTTGTATTTCATGTATTAATGCACAGTTTGCCTACTACCTCTGTCATGCATGAATCCATGCATGTGTGCTGAAATGTCACTGTAGTCATGTATAGCATTCTACCCCTATTACCAGGTCATATTTTGTTACCAGGTGAGCTCTAGGCACATATCAGTCAATCAATATGTAGCAGTGGCTCAGTAGCTCAGTTTGATAAATGCTAGGTGTGATGTACATTTGTCACACACAGACTAGGGTTTGAATCCAAAGACAAGTACTGCTAAATGTTATTGAATCAGTTATGTATTGTTAACAGATGTTCTCCCCTACAGGAATTATAGGTAAATAAATGGCTGTAGCAGCTGTTAGAATGGGTTAATAATTTGTGTGTTCAGATATACCAGAGTGTTAACAGCATTGCTTAGCAATATGATAAGACGTCAGAAAATAAAGGCAACAAGTACAATACTAATAAAAGTTAATAGACTAAATAAAATGTGTAATCTTGGTATGGCTGTATGCCTGGTCTGTCTGTGCATGTCTGTTGATAGACTAACCCCATGCCTGGTAAAGATGGCATGATAGACGTAGACTGTACTGTGCACAATACATGTCTCTCAAGTGTCATGCTGTCATGGATTGTGATCACTGTTGCCTAATCCCCCGGTCATAGATCTATCATTGACATGATTTATGTTAATAGCACAGTCACACTACATCACTCCAGAGTACATCTGGGTAGTCATACATGTCCCCCTGACATGTAATTGTCCCCTGTAGTTGTGTAGCTGTAGGTGTTACAGCTTGGACCATACTGTCCCATCTTGATAGCTTGAGAGGTATATGTGTGCTACAGAAGCTATACGCACTTGTATACATAAAGAAAGGCAGACCTGTAGAGTATGTAAGAGTACTGTTGCAAACAATAATGCCTATACTGGTATTAATGGACTGTATTTCTCTCTCTCCCACCTCTTATCTGCATCATAATTTATTATTATTATTATACATTGGTTATGGTTTACTATTAACATATGTTGTTCTCAAAACGTTATGTTGGGCCTTGTGTTTTATTATTGTTATGTATTACAATGGTTGTATATTAACATACCTTGTTGAATTAGCCATGTTGTTGGCCTTGTATCATAACTGTTACTGTCATGCTGTTACTATACTGACTGTTATCTCACTTATTGTTGTGTTCCATATGCTATGCAATGTTATGTTACTGGGTTATTTGTAATGTTCTGGCATGCTCCCATAACTAACTAAATGTTCTGTTCATTCTTAACCTATACACTTTAAAATACCTGAACACCATAGCTCGACTGGGTAGGCCAGTTCCTGGTGATTTGCCTACCCTACATCAGCTGCCCATGTCACTAGATCCCAGGACATCTGGGACCCAAGCTGGTGCTGCCCCCTCCACTGGCCCTGCACCACCTATGGGTGGAACTACCTCATGGGACAGGCACCCCTGGGAGTGGGCATGGAGGGGGGTTGTCAACCAAAAACAGCTACCGGTGAGGGTGCACAGGATTGTCCATCATGGCTATGAGGATCACCTGCACCAGTCTGAGGGCAGACTCACCAACCTGGAGGGCAAGGTGGCCCCCAGCACCCAGCCTCCAGTGCAGCCACCTTCAGGGGAGTGATGAAGCAGTGCTGACTACCTATGGGTGGGGAGTTCAGTCTCACTACTGCCATCTGGGGGCACATGGCTCTCTGATTCCATAAAGTTTACTCCCCTCATGTGTCACACACAGCCCCTGAATGGTGTCTTGTCTGTCATGTCTGTTTGCAAATGCAACCTTTCCTAACCAGCGTAGCTCCTCACTTGTACCTATATCCCTTCCCCAACATTCCACTCTCTCCTTAAAAAAAAAAAGGAGCATCTGTCCCACAAAAAAAATATTGAACCATACATAGTTCTCCATTTTGCACCCACGTCCACTGGACACAATCAATTATTACAATAATTACTGCACACAGTTATGTTGCTCTCACCCCTCTCTTTGGTGTGTGAGGCTCCAAATTCTCTACAACCTGCACAGCTGTTGCTGTAGAAGAAATGGAGAGCTATGGTCCTTTCCTACATCTGTCCCACACATCCCTACCTGCCTTTCAGTATGTTTTCCCCCTGCTTGCCCCATTTCATCACTTTCCTATCACTCATGTTTTCTTTTCTTTTTTAAAAATGAGTGTGGGTTTAAGCTGAGCTAAGCAGCCTGGCAGGCCGCACAAACCCATTTAAAACTGCCTTAATCACTTTCTCTGTTTCTGACACTGTTAGGCACATCTGCAAAACAATCATTCCTGCCAAGTCTCAAACCCAGGACTCTGTCAACTACAACATAGTGCATTAGCCCACTAGGCCACTCAGTTCTGAAGTAAAGCAGGTGTTTCAATAAACATATCCTGATTGCCAATGACACAATGCTTGTACATATCATGTGAAAATTGACAGTGTACTTGATACTGTGATGTAGACACCAAACCAGTACACAGCCAAATAAATAATGATGGACGTACATGAGGCCTGGGATAGCAGGTATAGCTGTCAACTGCACAGACTTTTGCAGAATGTCCACAGTTGTGCCACCTGCTTTTAGCACAGTTTTCACAAAACCTATTCTGTGTGCTGAAGTACTGGCAAGTCAGTACAGATTGAGGTTAGAAAATCATGACAGACAGTTCAGTGTCACATGTCATACCCATCAGAACACGCATGTTTATGTGAATCCTGTGTAACAGACTGTATGCATGCACATATATCTTGCAAATACACCTGTAGTAGTATTGACTCAGTAGCTCAGTTTGTTAAATTCCTAACAGGCTGAACATTTTCCACCCATAGTCCTGGGTTCGAATCCAGTGTGTTGCACTTCAATGGCATGTTTGTGATACAAGAAACTATGACTGACACCTGCAATTTTAAGCAGAACGGATTGCTGCTACTACATTCACTGCTACACATGTTAGCATGTCGAAGGCCTGTAGGTAGAGACACACTGAACAAATATGTATAGGCTTCCTAAATATCACCTATCACTCTCTGAATGGCACTAGTACATAACATATGTACCTTAAGCACATGCCTCACCTGGACTGTTATGGTTACCTTCACCTTGGCTCTGCTATAATAATAGAGCTGACACTGCTCCCTCACTGACACATACAGCTTGCTATCCTCCAATGTGTTCACACTCCCCAGTATGACTCCTGGACAAAATGCAGCAGCTACAGCCTGCAACATATGCATCACTATGTTCAGTTACCTGCTACAGACCTAACATACCACACAACCCCCTATAACAAGGGATCCACACAACAACCATACATAAAGGGGTGGGGGGTCAAAGATCAGGTGACAGGGACATGTCACAGTCTTCCTCTACAAACATACACAGCTGATAGACCAGCAGCTACTGCAGTAGCATGCATATTCTGATTCATATGACGTATGACACTCACATTTGTCTTCCCCCTTACTGACCTCATCCTACATTGTTTAAAACTGAACTGCGACATAATCAGAAAATCATTTTACAATGGTCAAACATAGCATGCAAAACTATGGACATACCACATAAATCCCAACAGTGGACAGTATTTTTACCTACCATCTGCAATGCTGTCATCTCCACACCTTGATAATGTCCATCTCACAGACTAGGAAAGGGGCCAAGGCCTACATGAAGCCCTTAAACATAGCATAGCCATTGGCTAATGAAAGTGCAACCCAGCTATTCTGGATGCAATTAGCAAGTCTGAGACATGGATTGGTGCACAAGCAATCACCTGTTAATGAGCATTACCTACAAAAGACAAGCAGCTGCATATGGTAAACAGGTCTGTGACTTGCTTTACCAAGACAGACCGTGATTTTAGAAGCATTTTTCTTCAAGATTTCTGAACAAAAAAGGAGTACAGCACTCTACCAGGTATGTAATAGAAGTCTCAATTTAATGGGATGCAGATGGGAGGATGCAGTTATGGAGAATAGGGATTATAACAGTAGGCCTGTAGTACATCTTTTGGAATGGCATGTTGGCGATACTCTGCTGTCCAGCACCTACAGACATGCCTTTCAACTCTAAAGGAAATAAGGGCACTGTTCCATGTGATGGCTGTTCCATCTGTCATTATGTAGTGAGTTCTTTTCCCTATGTTGTTGTTGTATCTTTCGCCTTTTCCCGGTTAGGGGTCGCCACAGCGGAACTCCGGTCCGCTAATGATTGGCAGTAGATTTTTACATACCGAGTTGCCAGCCCTGACGTACAACCTTCAACGATGGTACACCCATTCACGCATGTCTCCACACAGAAGACGCTTTAGCTGAGAATCGAACAGGACAACGTCTTACTGTGAGGTGACAACGCTACTGCAGCACCACCACGGTATTAAATTTACAGCTAGGTATGAATACAGTTGTAATACTGAGGGTCTAGTGTATGTGCTGAGATGCGGATGCAATAAGTTCTACATAGGGGAAATTATAGGAGTTTTGGGGTCTGGTTACAGGAACATATTAGGGACATAAAAAATAAAAAAACTAGACAGTTCCCTTGGGAGCCATTTCATGACAGCACATAATTCTGATCCTGACTCTCTTAGGGGTTGTGTTCTGGAAAAAATGCAAGTTGGTATAGGTGAATGTGTGTCCTTAAAAAATAAACTTTTAAAAAAAGAAACCCTCTTGATTTTAAGGTATGGTACTTTGCAGCCTCAGGAACTCAACAAGGAATGTAATTGGAAGGATGTGATTTAAATTGTATGTTTAATTGATTAATTGTCTTGTGCAATATGCTGTATTTAAGTAAAGAGTGTTTTGTAGTGTTTTTACTCTTGGAAGGCTGTGCAAGCTGAGGCGCTAGGTGCTTCATTAAAATTGCTTACTTCTTGGATCGGTGGTCTTGGTGGTATTTTAAAATGCCTTTCAACTCTGCCTGGTGTGATGTATATCACAGCTCTGGCCCTCTCAGTCCCTCCTACAACAGTCGGTTCCTGTACAAATGCTACTGGGCTATCTGTTAGACAATAGTGACAGTACATAATGCTGGACACAGCTGGTATATCACATGATGTACAATCATTCAGCTCCTCTCAGTCTGTGAATGTCACACAGGAATAGTTCAAACATTGTACAGGTGTTCCTGACTGTCCCTGATGTACTCTGGCTAGCTACTGTTTAGTCGACATTCGTATCTCATCACTTGAGAGCTATGGCTAGCATACCTGGTCACCCCCTACAGCAGGACTTCAGGTCATAGCCAGTAGTAGTGGGGGGACACAGGCCCAACCTTTGCGAAAGAGTGTATATATTGATCATACAAAGTAAGGGAATGAATACAGTAACAGATATTACTGTAAAATAACTATTTTCTGAGGGTTTGCAGTGCTGTCTGTCATTGCATCACATGGATGGTGCTGGACTGTCCCCATATACCTGTAGTAGCACTCACCTTATTTGTCAGACAGTGGCTGTATGACTTGGTACTGGGGCATTGCTCATAGAGGACACACCACAGTAGATGGTATTGATGGGAGGGGAGACATACAACACACTCCACCACAGCACTCAGGGACATAACCAATATTGCCATTATGTTGCTGACAGCCGCATAAATACTGTGTTGATAGATGGCAGGGCATGATGTGGGAGTTAGCAGAGGATAGTGCAGGCAAATTTGGATGTTCAGGGTGTGTACATAGCGGAGAGCAAAGTATGTGGTCCTGTGATGTGTTCACCTCTTCTTGTTTTTCAGAAAGGATGTATAGAGGGAGGCATCTGCCATTTTCAGCTGCGGAAAATTATGTGATCCTGGATGGCCTCAGACTACATCACAACATACTGCTGTCCAGGAGTCCCCAGAATTGTGAGCAATGTGCTGCACTGTGGGCTGACCTCGTCACAGCAGTAAACCAGTAGGGCTACAGGAAAGAAGCTATGAGCAGGTACAACACTGGGCGACAGATATAATAAATGCTGCATGGCAAAGGGCCAATACTGTGGCCAGGGACGATGCTGCCACTGGTGGAGGGCCTGCGGCAGAATAACCACTCTTGGCCACAGAGGAATACCTGGCAAACCTGGGATCAACCACCAGCTCCCAAGCATTCATCACCCCATATGTTCTGGATATGGGTGCCACAGCTTCCACAGTAGTGGAGCCTTCCAGGTAAGCATCCTGTGTTCATCAAGCTTCCACAGTAGAGGAGCATCCAGGTAAGCCTCCTGTGTTCATCACTGTAATACTATATCAGCCATTGTGGCAGCCTCGTCATACCAGTACATGCATGTCAGGTCAATCTGCATTTGAGGGGTTTGTTTGTAATGCACACTTGTGCACACATACTCAGAATGTCAGCAATGTGGGCAGTATCACATTTCCTACTGTACATGTTGATATAAGTGCATACTATCCTGTAACAATGCCGCATTTTTTTGCTAGCAATACCTCTTCCTTACATTTCCATAGGTACGTCAGGTGTGGCCAGAGTCCAATGTCCTGTAGCCGGTGAGTATGAAACTGTTTTTGTATGGATCGTATATACCCTGAGAATGTTAACAGCTGCCATTTTGCTATAGACACAACTGATATGCTTAGCCAGAGTATAAAATTTCTATGTTCAGTTTTGGAGGGGTTAACTGAAATGCACTGAATTGGTAATCACAGTAGTGTATTTGCAGGAGCTGTAACATATTTGCAGTTAGTTTTGTGAAGGTCTATGCAGTCTGCTAGACAGGGGGAAATAGTATGGTCGAGACAGGTGCACTGTGTTTTAGGTGTAGGTCTATCACATACACTGACATATCACTTATCTCACAGGTGTATAGTAGTGGCAACATTAACCGGACATAGCTACAATGCATGTTATAAAGGGCCTGTCTTGTATTGTCTGTGTATGTTGTATTCTGCTTGTATGTTGTGCATAGGATCAGAAATATGATGTGGTATGTGTAATGCAGTTGTGGCATCTCACCTGTATGTATGTGTGTGTGTGTGTGTGTGTGTGTGTGTGTGTGTGTGTGCGTGTGTGTGTGTGTGTGTGTGTGTGTGTGTGTGTGCGTGTGTGCATGTGTGTATGTGTGCGTGTGTGTGTGTGTGTGTGTGTGTGTGTGTGTGTGTGTGTGTGTGTGTGTGTGTGTGTCTGTGTGTGTGTGGATCACCAGACATAATAGTGCAGATATTAATGTACTTATGTTGTCTTCCTCCTCAAAGGTGACCATGGAGGTTGGAGTGTGTCTTCCTCACAACCTGATGTCATTGTCTCATTGGACTCTGATGATGATGGTGGCCATAGTGAGGCACAGGTAGGGTTGTTGGAGGCTGAATCTGTCCCATGGTTTGTCATCCCACTTCCTTTCCCATTGTCCCCGCACACAGTCAGTATGCCCACACATACGCAGTTCCATGCAGCCACATATATCAGAGTGTGGTGGCATCAAACAGGAGAGTGTGGCAACTATGGCAACAGTGAGTATAGACACTAGCCATAGCCAGAGAGCTGGTGAGGTCCCACATAGGCAGATTGACAGGGGTGCTTGAAGGAGGACTGCTGCTCATCCATCACCTGTCACAGGTATCAAATCACAAGTTACTCGACACATGTTTTGGTCCATCATGGAGGCACAGGCACATTCTGAAAGCAACACCAGACAGATGCTCAGGATCATGGATGCATCACTGTCTGACATCTGTGACTCCCTCCACCACATTGGTGATGCCATGCATCACTGATGTAGTGGCCAGACGGTGGGATGAGACATTGTCAGTCCTTGACCGTACATTGTCTGTGCTAGAACATGTGGTGGGAGTGGGGCATCAGACATGTGGCTGTAGGTCAGCAGCAACATCCTCTGAGAGTCCACGTGGCCACGCACACTCATGCTCCCATAGTGGCAGTACCTCCAGCACTACAGAAGGGAGGGTGCTGTACACAACACGACATGGCAGGCCATGAACACGTGATCCTGGGCAGTCCCATGAGGGACACGGGCACAGCAGACACCAGTCACCATCAGCGACTAGTACCACATCTGACCTTGGGCATGGTGGTGCCATTGCCACTCCTGGCAGAGCCAGTTACCATGTTCTTGACCAGAGATGGTGAATTGTCCATCCTGTCATGTACAGTCCACTGCTGTCCAACATACCCACATGTAGGACTAGCCATGTTCCAGTTCCAGATTGTCATATCTTGGGTAACACATTCAGTTCTAATGCAATTGATAAATATGACTTCCCCTTAGATGGCCCACTGTTAACATTAAAGAATAGATCCAATATTTTTGGAATGGGTTTAGTTTAAAAATCTAGTGATATTTTGATTTTTATACTGAATATATTATTTACAGGTATGCATATCTAACCAGCCTCCTTGATCTTTGCTATATCCTGCTATTAAATATTCAACAGGATGTATTTTGTTGTTTTATATATATATATATATATATATATATATATATATATATATATATATATATATATATGTGTGTGTGTGTGTGTGTGTGTGTGTGTGTGTGTGCCACATATGATAGTTAAGGGTAATCATGTCTGAGGGTGATAGCGAGAGACAGATACAGATATATAGTTCTCTGTATGCACAGAGATATAATACAAATCTTTCTTCAGGCATCAGACATAGGCTAAAATTAACTAAGTGTAGGAGCATGCCCAGTGTGACCATCAGTACTTCCAAGGTGACTCCAGGTCAGAACTACCTGTACTCCAGTCTGGGATTTTGTGTGCTACAGCCAGTTGGCTGCTGCACCTGATTCAACATTCCAGCACCTCCCTGATATTATGACCAAGGGATTCCCGGCTGTGAGCTGCACATAATATCTGAGACATACCTAGAGTGTGTTCAGATTGTAACAGACTGTACAGGGTTTTGTATCATATGTCTGGCACATTTTACATAGCATTGTGATTTTCTGGTACATCACTGGCACATCATTATAGATTGATGTTAGGAACTGATGAGAGACATTTGAGGTACTGAGTCCATACACAGTAGGGAACCCATGCTACTGCATGACCTGTTATTCTCTGTACTTTTTTACATTTGTCTGGCCACTAGTTAATCCTTCTGCTAATATGTAGGCCTTTGTCCCACTCCTGTTCATGGCTTTGTCCATATTTCTTACTCTACGTAGTTGTAGGTTTGCTGTGACTGGGGTACATGATGTAACACCACACACAGGGTTACAGACTTTACACCTCTGACTGTACATATTTAGCAGGATGTCTAGCATTATGCCCCATATGTCTGCTCTGTTCCCCAGACAGTTGTGTATTTTTGGTAATATACTACTACATGGTGCCCACTGACTTGTTGTAGGCACTGACACAGTTACATGATGGCCTTTACATCCTGCTGCTACTCTGACTTGTTACAACCTGATGTTATACTAGCCACCTTCTAAGTTACTCTGAGCATGTGTAATGTCCATAGCTGTGGCTCTCTGTCCCTCCATTGTTTCTGCCTTTGTCCAGATTTCTTGTGGTAGCAAATAGTGACATATTGACAGTCTGTAGGACTCCTACCATAGGAGTACCTCACATGCAAACTGTAGGTGCAGCCAGCTTCGAAGCATGAACACCACCAACCATGCTAATGGACTTAGGCCCCTAAGCCACACCAGGCACCAGAAAGTGAAGTTTAATTCCTGACACTATCAACATCAGACAGACATACACATTGACCCCTGCACATTGAGGAAATAGAACATGTCGCCAGGTTGTTTGGGACAGCCCTGGGATTATGTGGTCTGCTGCCATAACCTTACAAATGTACTGTTACTACAGTTGTATGGGAAAATTGCTGTGTTGGGGGTAGGGGACTCTAGCATTGACAGTCATGTGTCTGTCCTATGATCCTACAGTTTCGAATTCCCTTGCATACTGCAGTGGGTTTTGCTGCCTTGTGGACTACTGCATATTATGAGTCAGCCAGTATTGGACAGAGTTCCTGTTGTCCCACATAGCTTTTAGTTCTCTGCAGGTAGCCCAGTAACCCACTCTATTCCCTTGCATACATACAGCAGGTCCATACATATGGTACTATAGTCTAGTACCCCATACATTTGTTGTGAAGAAGAGTGACTTATCTTGTGAATGCAGCAGTTGAGATAACAGTGCTTCAGGGCTTTGTGTGATGCACTCAGTACACAGCCAATACATGGTAAGGTACAGGTTGTGTGGTGTGGCTGGCATCCTTTTTACTATGCATGTGAGTCAGAGTGAGTTGTCAGTCCCTAGGACCCTAGGTTGTCAGTGCATGCCCTATGCATTACTTCATTGCCAAGGCCAGGGCATACTGGGCATGCCTATGTCTGCCTACAGGGGCAGGCTCAGGGGGTTCCTCCTCTGAGTCCCCCTGTGAGTGTGGCTGTGGGAACCTTGGCACTAGTGGGGAGCTGTGTGTCCCTTCCCTGTGATGATCCTGCCACAGCTGTTTCTGCAGGATCATATTGTGTAACATAACACATACTGTGAACATCTGTGCACATGTGGCTGGAGAATACTGCAGGGCTCCACCAGCTATATTGAGGCAGTGGAACCATGACATGAGCATCCCAAACACATACTCTATGATGTTCCTAGTTTGTGCATGTGCCTCATTATTGCATTCTTTGGTAGGTTTGTGTGCATTTCTGATGGATGTTATTATCCACAGTTCCAGTACATAGCCAGTATCCCCTTGTAGATGGCCATATGGGATGTCCTCCCGGCAAACATATGGTACAGCTGTGATGCATGACAGATATGGGAGTCGTGATAACTGCCAGGGCTGCCAGCACACACACTCATGATAATGTCCTGGGCATTGCACACAACCTGGCAGTTGATGGAGTGATACTCGTTGTGGTTGACATAGACTCTACTCTCCTCACCAGGTGGTGCTTTGATGTGGACATGAGTGCAGTCTATGGCACCCAGTACCTCAGGGTAGTGTGCTCCATGGTGGAAGACATGCATATTGTGGGGTAAATAAATGTGCTCACTGGCATGTGTTTGCATGCCAGCCAAGAACTGGTGGAGTACCCTGGATGCAAAAGTCTGTGAGACCCCCATCATGTCCCCAGTTGGTTTTTGAAAAGTACCTGTAGCTAGTATTCTAAGGGCTACATATACAGTTGTTTCCACTGGGATGGGCTCTCTTCTGTTGGCTCTGGGTCTGAGTTGAGGGTGGCAAAGCTCGGTGAGTTCTTGCAGTATGTCCCTGTCCATTGTATAGCACTCTACAATCTCCAGCTCATGTAGCTCCTGGAAGGGTACCCTGGGCCTGAACACTCTTCTCCTTCTCAGTCTAGGCCGATTGTCAGCAGCAGCATCAGCTTTACCCTCAGCCTCTAGCTGATGCTATGTAGCTGAGCATCAGCAGCCCCTAGCATTCTGTCAGTTAAAATTCCCAAGTCTGTACTCCAATGGTGCAGAGTATTTGGGAAAAATCAAATTGTTGGATGTATGCATACTTTATAGTGGTGTGCTGCAGATGCAGACTGCATGACTGGCTAACTATGATGCATTCCACCTGCCAGATATATCATTGAAGGATTTGAATGGCCCAGTGTCAGTGTAACAGGGCTTATCAGTAATTTATACATGATTGGCTTTCCCAGGCTATTTTCTTTTTTTTTCAATGCTTTCCCTGCTAAGCAATGCAGTGAGGTGCACAAACC
Organism: Protopterus annectens; assembly: GCF_019279795.1. Lineage (NCBI taxonomy): Eukaryota > Metazoa > Chordata > Ceratodontiformes > Protopteridae > Protopterus > Protopterus annectens. The sequence goes on from NC_056726.1 coordinate 1,392,697,326, forward strand.
CACCGCACTAGTGTAAACAGTGTTGAGTAGTCTGGACACACCCCCATGCATGGGCACGCTCAGCATAGGTTAAACTAGCTAGAACATGCGTCCCGCAGCTAAAAAAAAAGCTTAGCAGCACTAGACACACACCCCTGCTCAGCTGAGCAGTATGAAAATGGGTGCAGCTGAGCTCCAATCCACTTAAACTTATAGTGACACACCCTCTTTTTATGTCAGCTATCTGTTCTACTGACATCAATACGTTTCTGGGGCTACACGGATTTTATCTGCGGACACAGTGGTCCATTTTTGCTATTTAGTAACCCCAGCTCATTTGCACACAGATTCTTGCACATAACCTGGATACTTCACTACTCCAGGGCCTACCTCCTTAGCAACCACTGAAATCTACCATTGTACATACTGCATGCAGGGCCATATAATGTATTATTCTCACATATATCTTATTTTTAGTTTTTAATCATTTTAATATTTTTTTGCATAACAGCATGTTTGTGCATTGCTGCGCGCTGTGCAAACATAATATGAGTGTTAAAAAATATATTATTTTATATTATTTTGCATTAGTTTTTGGATTCACAGATCACAACAAATTTATTTGGGCAATCAGGAAATATTGGAAGGCAGGTATGAGATTCAAGCTGCAGTATTGACTGTCTTCAGACTATTTTTTCCTGGAGGATCAAAATCATTTTTTGATGCAGAGCAGGCTAAGGAGAAAATACAAACATTTGTCGAATAAAAAGTGAGCCATCAAGCATAAGGAAACTGCTTCTCATTCTTCTGATAATAAATCACATGGATAGACTTTGCCAGTGACACCTTTTCCACTGTTCCAAAATAAAATGCTTGAGTTGCAGACAGCAGAACTGGAGTTGACTAGAAGAATATAACGTGCCTTGGAATTGAACCAGAATATGGAGTTAGGAGATGGAGATGAACAGGAAGAAGACCAGCAACATGGAAATTATTGAATAAATGGGAGGCTGCAAAGCATCAATCACATTTGTGAAATATGGCTGTATAAGAAAAAAAATTGGAAAGAGTGGACTTTTTTTGACTTTGTTAAACTTGTGGGGAATTGAAAGGCATTTGCCTCACTTCATGTCATTAATGTTTTGAAGGAGGGGAAGAGGAAGGAAAAGGTGACTGCCTGGATTAAGGCTGTTGGCTTAATCTTCAACTTAAATTTTATGTGGAAATAAATAAAGAAGAGCACCGAGTACAACAAAATGTTTTCTTACAATACATGTTTTAGCTTGTCTTTAGAAGCCTACAGCTGGGGACTACATTTTCCCCTTACATTTCCATGGGTACAAGTTGATAACAAGGCAATGAAAATCCAGAACACTGAAGGCTAAAAGTTAATGTTTTCTGAAAGTATGCAAGCTATTTCACATTGGGAGGGGAATAAAGATAAAAAATAATAGTTTCCAGATAGTGTAAGTAGAAGCACAGTGAATAACATGTGTCTTAGCATGGATAACCTCAGTTTTGGGTTAATTAAGGCCTGTGTTTGCAGATGTCTACTTTGAACAATTGTTCCTATTAAGAGGGGTAAACGTAATTATTTGAAGATATAGGTAGTTTTGTGTGTTTGTATTAAGTTAACAGGTTATGGGGTGTTCTGGGGTGTATTTTTGGGGGGCCAATTTTCATTAAAACAAAAAGTCTTGTAAAATGTGATAGGTTCCAATGTTGATGATAAGAAAAAAAAGTTTAAAGGATTAACCTGCCAAACATTAGTGGGTGCTGGAAATGGACATTTTAAAATACCTGTCATATACAACAGGTGGGAATAATTACTTCTTATTTTTATGGCGACACTTCCCATATTATCTTGGAATGTGAATGGTCACACAAGTTTAGACAAAAAGGAAAGAATAATTCATTATATTAAGAAATGCAGAGTGGAAGGGACTTCCGAGATGGCTGCACATTCAGTAACAGCTTCATTTCAGCTCTCCCAGTATGAAAACAGAAACTTAAAGAGAAAGCCAGTGAAGTCATTTTAAGGTAAATTTCACTAACTGGCTAGTAAGTGCACTACCTGTATAACAGAAAAAAAAGAACTTCAGAGAACCTGAAAGAAAGTCAACCACAAAGGGTGAGGAAAAAATACTGACTGGGAAGAATTCTGCAGCTGTTCAGCAAAAAGCAGTGCAAGCTCCAGCTCTGGTGCAAGACATGACTTCCAGTAACCTAGAGGAAAAATAAGTCAAATGTACTCAGAGCTGATTAAAATAAATTAAACACTGATAGAGTGCAACTCAAATTAAAAAATGTCTAGATAAAATGAAAGAAGCTTTAAACAGATATTCAGATGAGGTGATAAAACTGCAAAAATCAGTGGTCGAAATGAAGAAAAGGCTGGCTGAATATGAAACTGGTCAAGAAGAGGACAGAGCACACAGGGAAAACCTGAGATTTTCTGCTGTACCAGAAAAGCTGGAAGGAACTGACTGTATTAATTTTTGAAAGCACAATTAAATGACTGGACTGGTACTCCACAGTAGGATTTGTTAATTGAAAGAGCATATCATGTGTATGCTCCAAACCTGTCCATGACTTTTAATAGTAGAGATTCAATCCTACCAGCAGAAAGAGTTGCTTCTGATAGAACTGTGGTAGAAGGACAACATTCTAAAAGTGGGAGGCAGTAGGACATTTGTAGAAAATGATTATTCACTGTATAGCAGGAACAACAGGAGTAAATTTATTCCACTAATTACGGGATGTAGAGAAGCAGGTGTTAGAGACACAAACTGCTATATCCAGCTATGTTCAGAATATTATTTTCTGCTGGGACAAAATCATTTTTGATTCAGGAATCACGCTAAGGAGGAAATACAAAAGTTTGTCCAGAAAAAGTGAGCTGTGAAACAGAAGATGATTCTGCTTTTTGTTCTTCTGGTAATAAAGACCACAGAGAGACTGTGCCAGTGAAACATTTTTTTGGTGTTTCAATGGAAAATGCTTGAGAGACAGAAAAAAGCACAAGAGTTGACTAGAATAACTGAGATTACATTTGGAAAGGAAGAGACTGGATTTAGGAGATGGGGATAAACAGGAATAAAACCAGCAACTCAGAAATTGACAAATAAATGTTGTGTTCTAAAGCATTAATTATATTTGTGAAACATGAAAGGACAAGAAAACATAGAATATTGTACTTGTCTGACTTGTTAAGCTTGTAGAGGACTCTAAAGCATATACCCTACTTCATGTCATTAATTTTTGGAGGAACACTGAGGTGTGGAGAAGAGGAAGGAAAGAGTTAAATGTAAGTAAAAAAACTTTTATTCTTAACAGTAATATTTGTATAGCACACAGGTGCCCTGTTTTTACCCTTCTTTTCTCTTTATCTTTGTTCAGTTTTAAGAAATGTAGGTCAAAAGATAATGATACAAGACAAACAATGTGCTTTTTCTAATTTGTGCATAGGAGAATGACTGGATTAAGGCTCTTGGCTTTATCTAGTAACAAATTTTAAGAGAAAGCAAATAAATAAAAAAAAGAACATTGAATATAATAAAGCTCTCCTCTAACGAATAAATAAATAAACACTTGTAGAAGCACCTCTGTATCTGGTTCTTATCTCTCCATGGATACAATCTGATAAAGAGCAATAAAAACAGGATACTTCTTTCTTTTAATAGCTTTCTTTCAATTACTATGCAATAATGTTTTCTAAAAGAATTCAAGTGTTTTCTCATTCTGGGAGAGCAATAAAGGTTAGCAAAAAACAGACAGCGCTTAGTTGAAGCACAGGCTGTACCATGTGTCTTAGCATGGATAACCTTAATTTTATGTTAACCCAGGTCTGAGTGTGGCTGCCAGTTTGGGACAGTTGTTCCTATTAGGAAGGTAAACCATCAATATTTGAAGATGTACATAGCTTTGTGGATTAAAATTAATTGGCTTTTGTGGTGTATTGGGATATATTTGCTTTTTTTTAGGGCTTTCAATAAAGCAAAAAGATTTGTATAATGTGACATAGTCTCCAATGGTTATGACAAGAAACAACTGTATAAAAGGTCAATCTGACAAACATTAGTGTGTGCATGTAATACAAAAGCTGGAACTAGATACTTAAAAAAGATGTTACAAATAAAAGGTGGGAATAATAAGTTTTTAACATAATGAGCCTTTAAATGTTAATGGTGTCATAGATATATACAAAGAAAGAGTAGTGACAATATTAAAAATGCAGAGTGCAAATAGTTATGCTACAGGAGACACATTTGGGAAGAAATGAACATGTGAATTTGATAAAGAAAGGTTTTCAGGATGGTAATTCAGCGGAATACCTGGGACAAAGGAAAAGAGGAGTACTTATATTAATTTCAAGAGGAGCTCCAACAGTGATAGAAGAGGATAAAAAAGATAATAATGGTAGATATGTAGTACTAATGGGCTACAGGCAAGAGAGGAGGATTACACTGGCATGTATTTATATTCCACCTAAAACTGCTATAATGGAGCTTAAGTAAATTCTGGGAGAAATAATTAGTTTTTAGCAGAGAATACTACTTACAGGTGAGGACTGGAATTTTATTTACTGCAGGAAAGATGTGTCTGAGGGGACCCAGAAGGGAAAATATAACAAAGGAGAGTAGGTTTTTGAAAAAAATTATGAAAATATTTGGCATGGAATATGTGAAATCAGTATTCATCAATTACAAAAACTGGGATAGGCTAGACAGAACTTACATTTTACAGAAACGTGCATTTAATTGAAAGTTTTGATACACATTCAATAACTATTTCAGATCATATACCAATAACAACTAAAATAAAAAATCAGGGTAATGAAATAAAAATGAGACATTGGTGCTTTCCCACCTATATGTTGAAAAGAGAGGAATTTAAAAAGTGGGTAGTGGAAACTATTTGAGAGTTATTAGAGAAGACAGAAATTTCTTCTAAAAATATAGTAGGGAGTGGGATAAAATTAAAGTGGAATTTAAAAAAATGATGAAAATGAAAGAAAGAAAGATATGGTTAAGAAGCAGCAGCAATTATTTAGAGGGACTGACAAATGTTAAAATATTGCTGAAAAGGGGGAATATCACAGAACAAGAAGAGGAGCAATTGCAAAATGCTAAGCAGAAAATAAAGGATTACCTTGATAATATGTGTGAGTTTAGAAAGATCGCTGTTAAGCAACTGTTTTTTGATAATTATGCCAGAGCACAAAAACCTTTAGTGGAACAACTCAGGCAACAAAAATTAGAAAGGGTTGTCACCAAGCTTCAGGAGCCTATAACAAGGAAGATAACAAGAGATCCTGTAGAGGTACTAGAAATATTTCGGCATTTTATGAAAGTCTGTATAAAACAGAGAAATATGAATATCAAGAAAAGGTACAAATGGAAATGTTTATGGAAGAATTAATTATGCCAAGGTTAGAGGTAGATGAAGCACAATTACTAACCATTAAGATAGGAGGAGATGAGATAAAATGGTGTAACAATCAACAGGAAAGTCCTCGGTAATAGATGATATTCCTGTGGAAGTTTGGAAGCTAGGAGGGAAGAAACTGATAAAGATCTGTAAGGTTTTCTTTAACATTATTTTAAGAGGAGGAGAAGCGCTAACATCCTGGAAGAAGGTGGTGGTGGCTGTAATGCCTAAAGATGGTAAAGACCCATCAGATCCAGCTTTATACAGGCCCATTTCAATCCTAAACCATGATTATAAAGTGTTTATGTCTATAATGGCTAAAAGAATCCCAAAGGTGATGTCAAAATTGATAGACATGGATCTATGTGACTTTGTGGAGGGGAGGCAAACATTTGACAACATTAACAGAACATTGATGATCCAGAAGAAAGCTGAATGTAAGAAAACACCACTGTTGTTGGTGGGTCTTGATTTGACAGTGTAAGCTGGGAGTTTATGAGCAGGGCAACGGAAACATTTGCATTCCCTGATAAAATTACAAGGTTGATTGTGAGGATATATGAGGGATCAGAGGTGAAAATTAAAGTGGTTGGCCTCCTCTCTGATAATTTTTGTTTGAGCAGAGGAACCAGGCAATGGTATCTTCTTTCTCTTTTATTATTTGCACTGTATTTAGAACCACTGACAAAGAGAATAAGAGACTCAGAAATTCAAGGATATAATTGGCATGATAGTCAAGAAAAGCCATCTCTATTTGCAGATGATATTATTTTATACTTGATAAAATCAGAAAAGGACATTTGAGCATTATGGAACATTTTGAGTCAGTTTCAAATCTTTTCAGGATACAATACTAATGAAGCTAAACAAAGGCAATAGCTGTAAACCGTGTACCCAGACATGAATTAGTTCAGCAATATCCATATTTATGGGGACATGATAAAATGAAGTACTTATGAGTATGGATCAAAAAGGATTCTAATCTGGCAGCTAAGGATATGGAGGAAAAGACTAAACAAGAGATAACACAAAAACTAAGAAATTAGAAGATCTGTTACATGGATATGGATATCAAGATAAAAGCAGTTAAATGTTTTTAATCCCTTTAGTTTTATACTCAGGTCAGGCATGTTTTTTTCAACCAGAGGAGAAGTTGTGGATAGCAATTAATAAAGAGCTGAAGGTGAAGAGAGTCAAGTGGGATAAGCTGCTTCTTTCAAATGAACAAGACGGTTTGAGATTACCCAATTTGAAGGGATATTTCAGAGCTACACACTTAAGGCTCCTTTACATAGCACAAGCAGAAACCTGTAACTTAAAGTGGAAAGGGATGATAAAACAGAGGAGAAGCTCAAGGAACAAGGAGAAACTGGAATTTTGGATGCAGATCCTTAAGGAGAATAGATAGTAATTTAGCCTTTGATCATCATGTGTCTACAGTGGTGAGGAAATCATTCTATGTTGCGCAACTTATACACAAAGGTATGGCATCTAAGTCCAAGGAAGTCATTGTTCCACTGTATTTGGCATTCATCAGGCCTAACATTGAGTGCAATGCCCCCTTTGGTATGTAGCTAACCAGGCATATCCAACAATTGGAACGTCTACAGTGGCTCCTCACTAAAAGAATACAGGGCATAAGTAATATGTCCTATGCAGACCACCTCAAGGCCCCATCTCTGTATTCTGTATACTCTCCTTTGATAATCACATTTCCAAAGTGGTTAGAAAATCCTTCTATGTGGCCCACCTAGTCACAAAAACGGTTTGCATCCAGATCGAAAGAGGTCATTGGGCCCCTCTACGCAACACTCATCAGACCCATCATAGAGTACAATGCCCCATTTAGGATGTACCTTACAAGACACCTGCAACAACTGGAAAGACCACAGAAGTACCTCACCAAGAGGATCACTGGTCTCAAGCAGATGCCCTATGCAGCTCGACTGAAGAAACTCCAGCTGTACTCGGTTGTATACTGCCTACTCAGAGGTGATCTCTGCCTGACATACAAGGCCATGTCCAACCCAGAATTGATGGACATGATCCACCTAAAGAAAACCATATCCCCTCGAGCCACACACTCCAGGGATCTAAACCTCACCACAGCAATAAATAGGACGTGCTGGAGGGATAGATTCCTGTCCCAGAGACTTCCTATGCTCTAGAACAAGATTCCAATCTACATTATGCAGAGCTCTTCGCTAACTCTCTTCAAGAGAAACCTTGATGAGTGGATGGGAAACAGAAAGTTTACCCCAGGGATCACTTCAATGGCTCTGCTGGACAGAGGCACAGGGAACTAATCTAAGGGGGCAGCGAACGCCAACACATTCCAGCTAGGCTTATAAATGCCTTTGGGCAGATAGCCTAGTACCTACCTATGAACCTATAAAGGTATTAATCACATCTTATTCACTTGTTTTAACTTTATTTATTTATAGTATAGTGAGCATATGTGTACATAGTTCATTGTCTTTTTTTTATCTTTTAAATTAGTGTTTTTTGTTTTTATCTATAACATCAAAAATATGTTCAGTTTTCTGTTAATAATTGTATCTTTCAGAAATGTTTTTAATAAAATGTATTTAAAAAAAAAGAATCTCAATGGCAACACTCAGATCTGCTCTGAGTTACAGAATAATGGCACTAAATATACAGAACCAACTGATATTGCCAACATCCTGGCAGATAGGTTTAGTGCTATCTTTACCCCCCCTCACCCCTTAAAGGGCCCATCTCTATACCGGAAGAATTCAAAGTTCCTGTAATCATGGCTGGACAGGTAAAAAACACACTCTCCAAAGCCAAGAACACAACATCCAAAGGACCTGACAACATCCCAGACTGCGTTCTACATGAACTAGAGAATGAACTGGCACCCCACCTAAGTACCATGTTCAATCACAGCCTCACCTCAGACTTTGTGCCCACTGAATGGCGCGCATCGATGGTTATCCCACTCCATAAAGGGGGAGCCATGACGGACCCTGCCAACTACCACCCCATTAGCCTGAAGAGCCTGGTCTGCAAGGCCATAGAATGTATCATCATGGAACTCATAAACAAAGACATTGGTAATCTCCAAACTCTGGACCCCACCCAGTTCGGGTTTGTAAAAGGCAGATCATGTCTCCTAAACCTGACAGACTTCTTTGAAGCAGTCACCAAAGCCGTAGACAAGGGTAAGGTGGTTCACACAGCCTATCTAGATCTCGCCAAAGCTTTCAACACCATCCCCCACTCTAAACTCACTAAACTAGGTATAAATCCCTATGTCACAAGATGGATTGTCAACTGGCTCACTGACAGATCCCACACTGTGAAAGTAGCAGACTCCAAATCCGACTTCAGACCAGTGACAAGTGGAGTACCACAGGGTTCAGTCCTGGGTCCTCTCCTGTTTGGTATCTACTTCTCTGAAGTACAGGCTAACACAGATGGTATTTGGCTAATGAAGTTCACAGATGACTGCAAACTAAGAGCCATAATCAAAACTCCTAACAATGTAGACATCCTACAAAAGGGCCTCACGGAGACAGATGCCTGGTGTCAAAGCCATAGCCTCAAGCTCAATGCCAAAAAGTGCATGGTCATCCCCTTTGGTAAAAACTCTGTACCCATGAACTACCATGTAGGCAGTAGTCTACTCAACACCAAAAGTGTGATAAGAGACCGTGGAACATAGGTGGACAGTAGTCTCTCCTTTGATAATCACATCACCACAGTGGTCAGGAAATCCTTCTACATGGCACACCTCATCACAAAAGGTTTCTCATCCAGAAAAAAAGAGGTCATTGTTCACCTCTACTCATCACTCATTAGACCCATTATAGAGTACAATGCCCTTTTTGGTATGTACCACACAAGACATCTACAACAACTGGAAAGGCCGCAGAAATACCTCATAAAGAGGATTACTAGCCTCAAACAGATGCCCTATGCAGACCATCTCAAAAAACTGCAGCTTTACTCAGTCGCATATCTCCTACTCAGAGGCAATCTCTGCCTAACATACAAAGCTATGTCAAACCCAGAACTGTTGGACATGCTCCACTTAAAGAAATTCCGAATCCCTCCGAGCTACACACTCTAGGGACCTAAATCTTGTCACCACAATAAACAGACCATGCTGGAGGGATAGATTCTTGTCCCAGAGACTTCCCATACTCTGGAACAGACTACCTATCTATGTCAAATAGAGCTCCTCATTAGCAGTCTTCAAGAAAAATCTTGATGATTGGCTGGGAAATAGGAAATTCACCCCGGGGTTCACTTCTGTGGCTCTGCTTGACAGGGGAACATGAAAATAATTTTCTTGGGTGGTGAAAGCCAGGGTACCTTTTTGGCTAGGCTTATATAGGCCCTAGGGCCAATAGCCTAGTACCTACCTATGAACCTATGAACCTATGTGATATAAAAGAACTTGCGCAAGAGGGAGTGCATAAATATTTGTGTGTTGATGAAGGATCAACAATAAAACATTAACAAATGTGAATAAAACTTAGTAAGGAATACTTTAGAAGACCCAAATTAATCCTGAAAACAGAATTGATAGCTAGGAACAAAATTCAAGCTATAAACCAATTTGCTCTTCTTGTCCTAACTTACAGTTTTGGAGTGATTGACTGGCCCCAAAACATGTTGGATAGATTAGACAGGAAAACAAGAAGGATTCTTCATGCTCACTAAATGATTTATAAAAATCATTGCATACCAAGATTATATATTCCCTGTTCCTAAGGAGGAATGGGCCTCCTTGAAATCAATTACATGTATATATCTGCAATCGTAGGACTGCACCTACATCTGCTGACTTCACAAGATCCAAATGTAGTGAAAGTTAGAAACATGGGGAGAATAAATTTAAGATGACTTCCCTGCTTAATTTAGCAGAAGCATATCGCATCAAGCAGGAATGGAAATCAAACCAGACGTAGATAAAAATCAGGCAGCAACTGAATATGCCAAAAAACAAAAAAAAAAAGAATATAAGGTGAAGGACCAGATGAGAAGGCAAGCAATGTGGAAAATGCATCAATATAGTTGCAAGTATAGAAAACTTCTGGAAGAACCTCATGTTGATCAGGATCAAATGCAGGAATGGTTAAAGAGAAGCAAATTATAACCAAGAGATGAAAGGCTGATATTGGCGGCCAAAGATAGTGGGATACATACATGTTGGTTTACAATGTCCATTGAACATGTGGGAGAAACAGACAAACACAGGTTTTGTAAAACAGAATTGGAAACAGTTGCACACCTTGTTGCTGGCTGTGACATACTAATGACAGGAGGACTGCATATTGAAAGGCATAATATTGTGGCAAGACTATTGCACTGGGGATTGTGCAAACATTATGATATTGAAGTGGCTGAAAAACACTGGAAACATGAGTCACAAAGCATCATAGAAAATTATGGTCTACATCACATGGGATCACTCATTACCAACAGTTTAAAAAATAGATGCTAGAAAACTGGATATAGTGGTCCATGAAAAGAAGATAAAAGTAGCATTGATCACTGAAATCACCACACCCAGTGACTACAGTGTCTTGTGTATAGAGAGACACAAAGTCATAAAATATCAGGATTTGCAGGCAGAAACGAGAACAATGTGGAAGAAAGACACCCAGACATTTCCAATAGTAGTAGGAGTGATGGGTCTTATAAAAAAAAGTATCTACAGTCTTATTTAGAAACTGCAGAAGGAGTCATTACTGGGCACTGCAAAGAGAACTTCTGGCTGACATCAAAGATTGAAACAATACTAATTTCTTCTTCTTCTGGCTTTTCCCGGTTTGGGGTCACCACAGTGGATCACCTGTCCGCTCATGATTGGCAGTGGAGTTTTACAGTGTCAAGTTGCCAGCCCAGCGCCCAACCTTCTACAGAAGGCAGACACACACACACACATACACTCATGCCTAGTGCCAATTTAGAGTGTCCAATCAACCTACAGCATGTCTTTGGGATGTGGGAGGAAACCAGAGCACCCGGAGGAAACCCACATGACCACAGGGTGGACATGCAGACTCTGCACAGAAGGCACCCCCAGACGAGGATCGAACCAGAGTACCTCTTGCTGTGAGGTGGCAATGCTAACCGCTGCACCACCGAATACTAATTTAATGAACTTTAATCATACTTAGGAATGAGGTTCATTCCTGTCATAGGATCATAGGATCATAGGAAATTACTGGGCTATTGGCCCTGAGGGTCTTACAAGCCTAGCCAAGAATTTAGCCCATGTTCTGACAAGTCAACACCCGATACCCCTGTCCAGTAGGGACACAGGTGGAATCCCAGGGGTGTATTTTCTGTTCCTCATCCAATTATCCAGGTTACACTTAAAAAGGGTTAATGAGGTATGCTGTTTGATGTGGAGGGGCAATATATTGCACAGAAGGGAGAGTCTCTGGGACACAAATCTGTCCCGCCAACAAGTCAAATTGATGTCACAGACCAGGTTAAGGCATGTGGGTTACTCGAGTGCAGCTTATACTTGTGGATATGCAGCAGTCCCATCAAGGCGGGGTCTGAGATTGCTTTTATGCCAGACAGAGATCACCTCTGAGGAGTCTGTATGAAACTGAGTACAGGGACAGGGCTTTTAGCCTATCTGTGTAGGGTAGATATGTGAGGCCCTGGATTCTCCTGGTGAGGAACCTCTGTGGTCTCTCTAGCTGCTTTGTGCTTTGTGAGATACATGCCAAAAGGGGCATTGTACTCAATAATGGGTCTTATAAGGGAAGAATACAGGGATGTTATCACTTCCTTGTCTTTGAAAGAGATACCCTTACTAATGAGGTGGGCCATCTAGAAAGCTTTCCATACAATGGAGGCAATATGGTGGTCAAAAGTCAGTTTGCTATCAACCTGGATGCCCAAGTCCCTCACGACTAATTGTGTGCTTAGGACCTTGTTATTAATGTGACAATTTGTGGGAACATCACTATCCCCAAAGGGGATGATGAGGCATTTTTTTGACATTCAGTTTGAGGCCATGTTTCTGGCACCAGTCATTTATTTGGGCGAGACCCTCTTGGAGGATGTCCACATCACTAGGAGAATTGATGACAGTGCCCAGCTTGCAGTCATCTGAAAACTTAGTCAGCCATAGCCCACTAGTTTTGGCCTGCACCTCAGAAAAGTATATCTCAAACAACAGAGGCCCCAAGATCGATCCTTGGGGTACACTGCTCATTATGGGTCTAATGTTTGAGGTGGCTTCCCCTATTTTGAATAGGTTGGTTCTATGAATGAGCCAGTTTGCTACCCATCTGGTAGCATATGGATTGATGCTGAGTTGAGAGAGTTTATGTATTATACCCAAGCTGGGAATAGTATCGAAGGCTTTGGCCAGGTCAAGTAGGTGGTGTGCACCATCTTCCCCTTGTCCATGGCTTTGGTGACTGTCTCAAAGAAGTTGACCAAATTTAACAGGCATGACCTCCCCTTGATGAAATAAAACTGTGTGAGATCGAGTGTTTGGTGGTTGCCAATGTCCTTGTTAATGAGGTCCATGATAACTGATTCCATGGCCTTGCAGATCAGGCTAGTTAGGCTGATGGGTCTATCATTTCCTGGATCGGTGGACGCTCCACCTTTGTGCAAAAGGATGACAGTGGCTGTCCTCCACTTGGCTGGGATGAAGCCAGTACTCAGGCTTTGTTTGAATAGGGTGCCTAATGGTGCTGCAAGTTCCTGCCTGAGTTCATCTAGGGTGTAGCCTGGGATGTTATCAGGTCCCATGGAGGCTGTATTTTTTGGCCTTTGAGAGGACAGTGATAACTTGCGCCCTAGAGATAAGGGAAGGGGCCAGGTGCTGGGGATGTCCTGATTTACTGATGGGGGGACAGAGGGGTGAAGTTTTCACTGAATCTGTCTGCCAGCAGGTTGGGTGTATCTACAGCATTTCTGTATGTGGTGTTCTTGACCACCAGTTCTGAGCATATCTGAGTGCTTCCTTTGAGACTGAGGACATATGTGAAGAAGGCCTTATGATTGTCTTTGTCATAGCTTGATTTGTCATGCTATTAGAACCCCAAAAGACTTGGAGAAATTAAAAAAAAAGAATACAGGAATAATAATGTGGCAAGACTGTTGCACTGGGGATTGTGCAAACATTATAATACTGAAGTAGCTGAAAAACACTGGAAACATGAGAGACAAAGCATCATAGAAAACGATGAAGTCTACATCACATGGGATCACCCATTTCCAACAGTTCAAAAGATAGATGGGAGAAAACCAGATATAGTCATCCATGAAAAGAAGACAAAAGTAGCAGTGATCATTGAAATCGTTACACCCAGTGACTACAGTGTCTTGTGTACAGTGCGACACAAAGTCATAAAATATCAGGATCTGAAGGCAGAAACGAGAGCAATGTGGAAGAAAGATACCCAGATAGTGCCAATAGTAGTAGGAGCAGCGGGTCTTACAAAAAAGAACTTAGAATAGTATTAAGATATGTTACTGATACATGTAACTCCATGCGAAATGCAGAAGGAGTCATTACTGGGCACACTGCGTGTGCTGCGAAGAGCACTTCTGTCTGACATCAAAGATGGAAACAATATTAATTTCATGAACTTTAATCATACTTTGACTTAGGAATGGGGTGCATTCCCGTCATGGTATTAGAAACCCAAAAGATTTGGAGAAAATAATAAAAATATATTCATAAAGTAGCAGAAAGTATACTAAGAACTAAGCCAACAAGGGAATGGTGACAGCAGATTCTGCCAGTAGGAATAACTGCAATTAGGGGTAGAGAGAGTAGGTAAGGGGTGGAATTTACTGGAGGAAGCTGGCAAATGAACCAAGGTAATGGGAACAAATAATTAGAGAGGGAAAGTTAATACAAAAAGATGGGGCCAAGAAGAGATTTGAACTGCAGGGAGTGATATCAGACTATAAGCAAGGAGAAAGGGATAGATGAGTTCTAAATGAAAGACCTACACTGGCAGAGTTTTTAGTTGTGCACTGGCAGAGTTTTTAGTTGAAGTTAGAGCAGAAACTGTTGTTAAAAAGGGATAATTAGTAGGGCAAATAAAATATTGCATGATAACTCTAGGACTCATCAGAGGAGGTCAAAATCGATTTGGAACAGAGAGTAGATAAACAATTAATTAAAATAATGAAGGGCATATGCATGGCTCCCAAATATGCAACAAACTCTAGAAAATTTTGGATTTTTGACTGGAAGTGTTTGCATGGGTACTTTTATACCCCAAAGAATTTTTCATCAGGTAGATGGGCAATGCCGTAGGTGCAATGGGGAAGAAAGAGGTATCTGGGAGCATATGTTCTCTGAGTGTAATGAGTTGGCAGACTTTAAAAATTCCCTACTGAGTACTCTGTCAGAAATACTGTATAATGAGCTGGCAGACTTCAAAAATTCTGTGCCCACGGTCAGATGCACTGCTGCTACCTGAACATGATTGATGTCTGCTGGATGAGCTCCCCTCATGACGACTCCCAGGACCATGACCCCATGGCCTGCCACATATGGGTGTGGACAACTCAACCACTGATGGAGCAGTGAAAGCACTGCCACTATGAGACCATGATCAGGCATGGCCACGTTGGCTAACAGCAGATGATGTGGCTAACCTATGCCCATAAGGATGCCATCCCTCTCCCAGGAGATGTTCAGTCACAGACACCATCCATTCCAATGTGTCATTCATCTGATCCATTGAATTGATAACATGGTGGAGGCAGTCATGCATATCAGCCTGTGCCACATCTGCAACCCTAAACATTTCTCTGGAG
Organism: Protopterus annectens; assembly: GCF_019279795.1. NCBI lineage: Eukaryota > Metazoa > Chordata > Ceratodontiformes > Protopteridae > Protopterus > Protopterus annectens. Next base: position 1,392,712,521 of record NC_056726.1, read on the forward strand.
AACCTATGGGAACATGCCTGTGCCTCCATGATCGCCCTAAACATACATTGAGTACCATGGAAAGAGACACCTGCATCAGTTGGAGGATGGACAGCAAGTCTCCTCCATGCACCCCTAACAACCCTCCTGCATGGCACCTCACCCATACTTTGGCTATGGACAGAGCCATCAGGCACTGAAGCCAGAGTAACTGGACTTTCCCGATCAATTGATTGTTTCACCCTCCACCTGTCCAATATCTGAGGGCTCACTGAATGGGTAGGCATAGGCCTATTGGCTGTGTCTGATGGAATTATAGGAAATGGTTGTTTGTCAACCTCAGTGTCAGATTTAACCTCTGCACCCCCTGACTGAGCCTCTGTTTGGCCACCATCATCAGCAGAGTCTGCTGATAGACTGACATCAGATGGTAGAAGTCCTACATTTTTTCTGTCAGGATCACCTGTGAGTAAGCAACAAACACAGGAAAAAAATGAATACCTACACTACTGTAGTCCAATATATGCTACCAAAATAACAGTGGTGCCACTATTACAGACAGTATATCAATACACACAGCAGTCCTGACATCAACATCACACACTAAATATTTCTTTGAACTGCCCTTTAGTACTGACATAAACATGTTTGGCTTACCATGTGCAGATGATGGTATGCTCCCTATGCCAGATGTTCATGGAAGAAGTTAAGCAAAATGGTAAGAACAACATCTTGACAATTAACAGTAACAGAGGGGGGAAATCTTTTTGCCCTTTATATGTCCATTAACTATACTTTTAACAAGAACTTTGATGACAAGCCCAACTTAAGCCCCATGTAAAATCAGTCAGAATGTGTTGCTAACTGTAGCAATCTTTAATCCCCCCAAACAATTTCTTGTTAAATAGAACTAATATATTGATGTAAATATTTTACTGTTCAACAGTATTTAGCAATTGAGATACAAAGGCCTACCTGGGAGCTCCTCCTGGGACATACTTGCTGTCCCTGAAACAGTAACACCAATGTAAAGGGCATGCTGTTCTGCACTTTCCTGGGAGCTGTCTGGATCTCTGACTGTGGGCAGGAACTATTCATTTGCTGTTAGTGGTGGCTCTGTAGCAGGTCCCCCGGGTACCCATCTGATCACAGGCCATTGAAGCTGCTCTACTTCATGCAGATGAGATCATGTCAGTGGTCCCATGGCGCACCTGATCATATGTCCTGTTGTGGCTACCTAGTGCATTCATATCTGTAACTATCTGCTGCCAAATTTGCATTCTGCCTGACATACCTCCACATCCCCTCTCAGGCAGAAAGGCACCATGTTGCCTAAAAGCTTCCACAGTGGCCTGATTCTCTGAGTCACTGAAGGGGATTTTTGGGGATTGAGATGCCTGGGTGCCATAGTCCTAGGTGTCCTAAAACACAACAGAAGAATAATACACATAAGTATCACATAACTATAAAATAACTGTTCCCAGATAAAACAGAAAAGGTAGCATTTCAGTATTACCCACTTGAGAAACATAAAACAGTCTAGATATTTGAAATATGAACAGTCTGGATGTAAATCAAGGGAGAGTAACTGTAGCAACATATCCTTGTTTGTGCCATAACCAAAATGCAGCTTTGCTCCCTCACCCCCAAAGGAACTGACACATTTTGCTAATAAACCCATCAATGAAGTGCTAAAAGTGCTGTCTAATGAAATGTCCCTGAAATATGTGTAGAGATTTAACACAGAACATTCCATTTTAAGGTATTGCAAATCATATATACCTGTGAAATGTCCTGACAAACATGCCCACGTCATCAGAACATTTCTAAGTAATGCATACAGATAAAAGTGTAGCATTTGGTAATCAAAAAAAAAAAAAAAAAAAAAAATATATATATATATATATATATATATATATATATATATATGGGGTCCCCTTCAGATGGTTGAACTTTTAAAAGCTCAACTTTCATATGGCAGAGAACATATGATTGAACTTTTAAAAGTTCGAACGGACTGAATGTGGATCTCTATAGAGCACGGAATGGGAAGATTTCTCTTTACCGCAATGTAGTGCAATCTCAGAATTGGCATATTTAAATAGTGGGGGTGCAGGGGGGCTTGCCCCCCTGCTAGCACTGTTTAGTTTTTTTTTTGTTTGTTTATTTTTTTTTTTTTCACATTGTCGAACATTCAAATGTGCTACCATATGATCTCGGCCATATGAAAGTCGAACATTTGGATGTCTGATTCTGTGAAGTAGACCTATATATATATATATATATATATATATATATATATATATATATATATATATATATGTATATATATATATATATTTATATATATATATATTTAAAACAGATTTTTCTTAATGACATTTCAGCATAAGGAGTATATAGATGAAAAATACAAAAATACCTTCTCAAGTGTAATAATCATTTGTGAAAATATATCCCAAAGTAATAGACTCTTTTTTTGTGTTCTTCACATAAACAATTCTCCTCACCTTCAGGTTTCCTAGCTGCATGTTTGTCTTTTTATGGTGTAGATTCAGGATTGTCATTACAGTGAAGATGCAAATAAAGTGTGAAGTTATCAGAATAGCTGAATCCCAAATATGTGGCTCCATGTGCAGTTGCAAATATAGTGCAGGCACTCCCTCAGTATTTGTTTTTAATGGATTGCAACTGTGAATGATTACTGGTAGGGAGAATGAAAACACAACAGCATTGCAGGCTGTCCTACATCCAGTGAGTGTGTCAGGTTAGACTTAGAAAAGTGTTAGAAGTAATTTTGTCAAGGTTGGAAATGTAAGTAAGCAGCACACAAATCACAGGTTCTATTCATTAACATCCAACCTCCCCTTTATTTGTTGGCAACTCTATGTTATATTATTGCCATTTAATATCTTCACATATTTTAAGGACAATAATATGGAATAGCTTTTAAATTGCATGTCTCAGATTACTGGGTAGATAAGACAAGAATGAGCAACAAACACAGAGAGGTAAGACAGAGCTGCATATTATTTATTTATTTACATTTCTTGACCGGGAGTGTCCGACTGGAAGTAGGTCCATTTTCACCGGAGGCCTGGGGAGAAAAGCTCCACAGTTAAAATAAACAGACAGTAGTTACATTGGATTACATAGCGATTAACAATTTAACATGGCAATACAAACACTGTGGCAAGGACAAACGCACCGGACAGGCGAGTAGTATAAAAACTTTTAATTTCTAGGTGTGTCTCCCACAAGCCTCCTCTCTCATCCTTCTGAATTTCTTCTAAAATGAAAAATTTGTATTTTGCTAGGGGACAGGTATTGAGATGTTTATATAATGCATTGAATTCTTTCTTGTTTTTAATATCATTCAGGTGTTCATATATTCTTCTTCTTATTTTCCTTTCGGTCTTTCCAATGTAGAAAGCTGAACAAATTTGACAAACTGCAATGTATACTAATCCAAAAGAATTACAATTACTATGTACCTTACCAACAATTTCCTATCTCTTGCTTCAATGTAAATGTTGTGTGAGTTAAACATAGATGAACATTGCGTACACATACCACATGGGTAGGTGCCCCCTATTTTTGTACTTTTTTTTCTTCCCTCTATGTTGAACTGTCAAACAATCCTTTATATTCCGTCCCTTTCTAAAAATAATGTTGAAAGAGTCTCTTGTTTTGTTTAAATTGAGATCAGTAATGTTGAGGAACTTATTCCATTCTCTTTCAAATACTTGGTAAATCACCCCCGCATCTCCACTGAAGTCAGTTATAAATGCTTGACTATAAATATTTCCTTTTTTGAGATCTTTTGAATCTGTTGCATCCATGTCACCAATATTCTGGAGACTATAATTCAATATAGGTGCAAACCTATTATTTCTCCCTTGAATAATATCTTTTTTAATTTGATTACATAAATTTAGTGGATAACCCCTCTCCAAAAACATATCCACCAAAAATTCCAATTCTAACATGAAATCTTGGTCATTAGATGTCATCCTAGAGATCCTTACCATTTGACCTTTTATAATACTACGCTTTTGATGTAAAGGGTGTCCACTTTTAAAGTGGAGATATGAGTTGGAAAAGGTTTTTTTTCTAAAAACCTTAGACTTGAATTTATCCCCGTCTTTTTCTATCGTCACATCCAAATAGTTTATACTCTGGGTATTCTTTTCATGAGTAAATCTTAAAAAAGAGGTAGTACCATTGATATATTCGATAAACTCATCTAACTTTTCTGTACTATCCTTCCAAAAGATGATAACATCATCCAGAAACCGCTTGTATAAACTCCAGCATTCACTATATACACTGTGATAAATAAATTTGTCTTCCCATGTATTTAAAACCATATTGGCAAATATGGGAGCACATCTTGCTCCCATAGCTACCCCACTTATTTGATGGTAATATTCTCCTTGGAAGAATAAATAGCTATGTTTTAAAACTAGTTCCATCAGACTGACACAAGTGTAAATATCATCATCTTTTAGTTCTTTGAAAGATATTATAGCTTCTTCAAACCACTCAATTCCTGTTTCATGCGGTATTGAACCAAACAAGTCCACTACATCTATAGTAACCAAAGTAACATCTTTATTTGTGTTGATATTCTTAACTTTTTTTAAAAAATCCCAAGAATCCTTCAGATAGGACTTCCCCTTAAACATAAGATTCTTCAATTTAATTTAATGTCAATATATTTTGCTAAAGGTGATATAACTGATCCTTCTGCTGCTACAATAGGACATCACAGTGTATATAGTGAATGCTGGAGTTTATACAAGTGGTTTTTGGATGATGTTATAAAAGGTCAAATGATAAGGATCTCTAGGATGACATCTAATGACCAAGATTTCATGTTAGAATTGGAATTTTTGGTGGATATGTTTTTGGAGAGGGGTTATCCACTAAATTTATGTAATCAAATTAAAAAAGATATTATTCAAGGGAGAAATAATAGGTTTGCACCTATATTGAATTATAGTCTCCAGAATATTGGTGACATGGATGCAACAGATTCAAAAGATCTCAAAAAAGGAAAAATTTATAGTCAAGCATTTATAACTGACTTCAGTGGAGATGCGGGGGTGATTTACCAAGTATTTGAAAGAGAATGGAATAAGTTCCTCAACATTACTGATCTCAATTTAAACAAAACAAGAGACTCTTTCAACATTATTTTTAGAAAGGGACAGAATATAAAGGATTGTTTGACAGTTCAACATAGAGGGAAGAAAAAAAGTACAAAAATAGGGGGCACCTACCCATGTGGTATGTGTACGCAATGTTCATCTATGTTTAACTCACACAACTTTTACATCGAAGCAAGAGATAGGGAAGTTGTTGGTAAGGTACATAGTAATTGTAATTCTTTTGGATTAGTATACATTGCGGTTTGTCAAATTTGTTCAGCTTTCTACATTGGAAAGACCGAAAGGAAAATAAGAAGAAGAATATATGAACACCTGAATGATATTAAAAACAAGAAAGAATTCAATGCATTATATAAACATCTCAATACCTGTCTCCTAGCAAAATACAAATTTTTCATTTTAGAAGAAATTCAGAAGGATGAGAGAGGAGGCTTGTGGGAGACACACCTAGAAATTAAAAGTTTTTATACTACTCGGCTGTCCGGTGCGTTTGTCCTTGCCACAGTGTTTGTATCGTTTATTAGTGTTCGTTACACTGTGCCTCACATTCTAGTTTACTAGTTTTTTCATGGATGGTGAGGACAGTATTTCCCCAGTCCATATGGACTCTGCTACATCTGGGGGAAATCAGTTACCGGCACTCATTGGCCAGTTGAGCCAGCTAGTTGCTTTGTTGACTCCTTTGTGTTACTCGCTTGTTCGCCAAAGCGGAACTGTTTCTCTTCCTGGGAACCAGGATGCACTATTGCTTCGTGGTAATAAGAATGGTGACAGTGGAGATGGACATGGTTTAAATTGCAGCTTTGGAGATGTTGCAAACACGGGACCTGGTGGTATCGACAATTATCCTAATATTCTCATCCAAGGGACAAATTCTCAAGTGGACAACAATGCTCATGGGCACACTCGTAATTTGGCAGAAAAACAAGGTGACTGTATATTTAACCACACATCTTTAAATGAGTGGCTAAAACAAAAGGTTGAACTAAACAATGTTTCACCTTTTGAAAATGACAACTTTTGTACATATGCTGATAATGTTCACAAATTGAACAATTTTTTGTTTAAATTCAAAATATTGAATATAGACAACGCTTATTTGAAAGAATGCTTGAATGCTAAAATTGTACCAAAAGGGCTACGTATTTATAAATTCCCTAATAATGTAAAGGAAGGTACAAAATTTCATGAGAAACTATTGAATATGTTTCATGGGTGGGGATTTGAGCTCTTGAGAGCTATTATCAAACATAATGAAGAAGAAATTGATTGTTTAATAAAGCAAATTGATATTGTAAATGGCAAGATAACTAGTGATCTTTTATTTACTGTTGAACAAGAAAAACAAAAATACTTAACTTTAAGAAATGATATAGATAAGAAATGTTATAAAATTGTAGAAAAGAAAAAAAGAAAAATAATGAGAGATACATTTGAATATGAACAAGGGATACAATACCCAAAACCTAGAAGTAATTTTAATTATAAAAATGAGAGGTATTTATATAATAACCAATATGGACAGGGTGATGTTGTTTTTCATAATGAAAGACAGGGTGATTTACAACCAGATATTTTTGACCCCTCTGACTTTCCTCCCCTTCAAAGGTCAGAAAGAATCAGGAACCAGAAATAAGAAAATTTTCAAAGGAATGGATGGAGGGATGGGGGGGGGGAGGCAGGAGACAATAAATAATAGAATTTTCGAAGTTTGTTATAAAGACAATGATAGTACTCACATTGTTAATGATGACATTGTTGGAGACTTGGAAGATACAGATGACCAAGGCATTATTTGCACATGCAATAATTTAAAAAATTTTAACATATTCAACTATACTGAATTGACTGTTAATGACACTTTTTTTGAACTGTTTTCAAAAGGTTTTAATTTCATCCCAAAGACTAAATGTGAAATGAGTAGATTGATTATTGATGTCAAGATGTTTTTGAGGAAAATCAATTTAGAATTAATTTGTGGTGATTTCATTAGTGAAATGGGTAACACTAGTGAGTTAAAGAAAAAAAGCACTTGGAATCCCCCTATGCATACTCAATTAAAAAAGTTGGAAAATATTGTGGAGAATGAGTTAAGGCAAACTATTAGAAAAAATAGATTTACCCCCAACCTTACACCAGAAGAATCATTACTACTCAAAGAACTAAGGGAGAATTTGAATTTGAGAATAATGAAACCGGATAAAGGGGGTGGAGTGGTTCTTATGAATTCTATTATATATGAAGGCAAAATGCTCAATATATTACTGGAAGAATCAAAATATAGTACTGTTTCCCTGAATGAAATTAACATTGGTTATAAAAGAATTTACACTACCTTATATGACTTGTTCTTGGAAGGATTTATTGAACATAGTATGTTTGAATTTTTACATAATAACAAACCAAAAATTCCATCAATATTTGGTATCCCCAAAGTGCATAAAAATGTGCTAGACCCCCCTTTACGTCTTATTGTAGCAGCAGAAGGATCAGTTATATCACCTTTAGCAAGATATATTGACATTAAATTGAAGAATCTTATGTTTAAGGGGAAGTCCTATCTGAAGGATTCTTGGGATTTTTTAAAAAAAGTTAAGAATATCAACACAAATAAAGATGTTACTTTGGTTACTATAGATGTAGTGGACTTGTTTGGTTCAATACCGCATGAAACAGGACTTAAGTGGTTTGAAGAAGCTATAAAATCTTTCAAAGAACTAAAAGATGATGATATTTATACTTGTGTCAATCTGATGGAACTAGTTTTAAAATATAACTATTTATTCTTCCAAGGAGAATATTACCATCAAATAAGTGGGGTAGCTATGGGAGCAAGATGTGCTCCCATATTTGCCAATATGGTTTTAAATACATGGGAAGACAAATTTATTTATCACAGTGTATATAGTGAATGCTGGAGTTTATACAAGCGGTTTCTGGATGATGTTATCATCTTTTGGAAGGATAGTACAGAAAAGTTAGATGAGTTTATCGAATATATCAATGGTACTACCTCTTTTTTAAGATTTACTCATGAAAAGAATACCCAGAGTATAAACTATTTGGATGTGATGATAGAAAAAGACGGGGATAAATTCAAGTCTAAGGTTTTTAGAAAAAAAACCTTTTCCAACTCATATCTCCACTTTAAAAGTGGACACCCTTTACATCAAAAGCGTAGTATTATAAAAGGTCAAATGGTAAGGATCTCTAGGATGACATCTAATGACCAAGATTTCATGTTAGAATTTGAATTTTTGGTGGATATGTTTTTGGAGAGGGGTTATCCACTAAATTTATGTAATCAAATTAAAAAAGATATTATTCAAGGGAGAAATAATAGGTTTGCACCTATATTGAATTATAGTCTCCAGAATATTGGTGACATGGATGCAACAGATTCAAAAGATCTCAAAAAAGGAAAAATTTATAGTCAAGCATTTATAACTGACTTCAGTGGAGATGCGGGGATGATTTACCAAGTATTTGAAAGAGAATGCAATAAGTTCCTCAACATTACTGATCTCAACTTAAACAAAACAAGAGACTCTTTCAACATTATTTTTAAAAAGGGACGGAATATAAAGGATTGTTTAACAGTTCAACATAGAGGGAAGAAAAAAAGTACAAAAATAGGGGGCACCTACCCATGTGGTATGTGTACGCAATGTTCATCTATGTTTAACTCACACAACATTTACACTGAAGCAAGAGATAGGGAAGTTGTTGGTAAGGTACATAGTAATTGTAATTCTTTTGGATTAGTATACATTGCAGTTTGTCATATTTGTTCAGCTTTCTACATTGGAAAGACCGAAAGGAAAATAAGAAGAAGAATATATGAACACCTGAATGATATTAAAAACAAGAAAGAATTCAATGCATTATATAAACATCTCAATACCTGTCCCCTAGCAAAATACAAATTTTTCATTTTAGAAGAAATTCAGAAGGATGAGAGAGGAGGCTTGTGGGAGACACACCTAGAAATTAAAAGTTTTTATACTACTCGGCTGTCTGGTGCGTTTGTCCTTGCCACAGTGCTTGTATCATTTATTAGTGTTCGTTACACTGTGCCTCGCATTCTAGTTTACTAATTTAACATAGCAATTACTTACAACATATTTACAGATGAAGAACATAGTACATCAGTAGACAACTAGAATCTTTATCTGTGAAGTACATAACAGACATTAACAAATGTTACAATAAGAAGTTCCTGATGTATAATAAGTACTAGGCTTATGAGCATCTGAGCTTGCTATAATCAAGGTAGTTAGTGGAGTGGAAAGAAAGGTAGTGGTTGGATGGGGTGGGTGATATTAAGAGTGGGAGTTGCAAGGGCATAGCCAGCATGTTTTTAGGTGCGCTTTTAGTAAAGTTTTGAAGTGGGTGCATGATGGTATGGAGGTAATTGTGGGTGGGAGGGAGTTCCATAATTTGGCTATGGTGCAAGAGAATAGTGCTTCACCAGCAGAGTTATTGGCTTTAGTGATCTGCAAGTGATTTTTGTTGCTGGATCTTAGTGGTCTGGTGGTGCGTTTGGGTTGGAGTAGATTCTGGAGGGATGGGACATTTAGTGGATGGTTTACTAGTTTGTGGGTGAGTGAGAGTTGATACCATTGAAGAAGGTGAGGGAGTTCAAGCCAGCCCAGTTCAGCAAGTGAGAGACAGTGGTGACTATGGTAGGATGCCCCTGTGGCGAATTTGACGATTTTGTTGTAGGAGGTCTCTAGCTTGTTTATATCGCATTGCCTTAGGTTGGTATATATTGGAGAGGCATAAAGTAGGGTGGAGATAAGGTGGGAATTTGCTATTGAAATCATTGCTGCTTTGATGAGAAGTTGCTTATTTTTGTATAATGCTCCTAGTTCTTTGTGGACTTTTTTTATGGTCATGGATATGTGAATGTCAAATTTTAGTTTATTGTCTATTTCCACTCCTAGCAATTTGGTGTGTTCAGTTGGGTATGTAGTGGTGCTGTCTTTTGCTATGATGTTAAAGTGAGAGTTGTTTTGAGTATGTTTGGTGGGTTGGAAGATGAGTAGTTTAGTTTTGTTTGTGTTGAGTATTAATTTGGCATCAGATAACCAAGTTTCAACAGAGGAAAAGGCTTCCTGTGTGTCTTTTTGCAGTTTGGGTAGGGACTGGGCTGAGCAGATGATGGTTGAGTCATCTGCGTATTGTATGAGTGTGCCATGTTTGGTGGCAGAGGCTAGATTATTGGTGAAAACAGAGAAGAGTAGGGGTCCAAGGATGGATCCTTGGGGAACCACTATGGTGACAGGTAGTTGGGGAGATATGTCATTCTGCCATACAACAGATTGTTGGCGGTCAGACAGGTAACTCTGAAATCAGTTGGTGACTGATTGAGAGAAGGATAGGTTATTGAGGACAGAGATAAGTTGTTTGTGTGGGACCATGTCAAATGCTTTAGATAGGTCTAGGAAAGTAGCAGAGGAGAGATAGCCATTGTTTTTATGCTGAAGGAGAGTAAGGCAGTGGTGGTGCTATGGTTTGGTCGGAAACCATGCTGAGTATTGGAAAGGAGGTTGTTAGTAAGGAGGTAGTCTGAGACATGAGAGTGTATGCATCTCTCTAGTATTTTGGAGAGTGGAGAGAGAATAGCTATGGGGCATATATATATATATATTTATATAAATATATGCATATATTTGCAAGCAATACTCATAAATGATTGTGTGAGCAAATTAACACATGAACAAATAACTGCTATATAGTTTCATAATACTATAGATGATGTTGCAATTGGCTTAAGGCAAAATGATTTCAGTTCCCTGCTGCAAAGCTGTTTGTGTGGCAAAGAGGGATAAGGCACCCTTACTGTGTTTTGAAGGTTCATTGCAGTGACAGTTTAAATCCAGACCTATGTAGACATATTTCATGTATACTAACATTTTGTAGTATTTATGTCATAGATTGCTTTTCTTCATTTTAACTACCTCCTTTTATTATTTATTTATTTATTTTTGGCCAGTGTTTGCTCAGTCCATGGCTTAGCGCAAACAAAGGAAACAGAAAAAAACAAATGTCAAGTTTGGCTGTACTTATCTCGTTTGCGCGAACCTTAGCAGTGTGCAAACCCAGACTAGTGGCCCACCCAGGAAGCAGACAGAACACCTGCAGATAAGGCATCTGTAAAAGTACAAAGGTCAAATACAATATATTGTTGCCATTTTTGCTTTCCATCATGCATTGCTGCTGCACTATACTTATCAAAGCTCCCCAACATTTGCAGTTATAGGACACCTGCAGATATGACGCAGACAGCCAAGAACTGAAAATGAATGCATTCAATTAATGTTGTTGGGAACTGCACACACATGCTAAGTGGCATTGTGCAGCGGTTAGCAAGGGTTCCCAACATCTGCATTTATAGAACACCCGCAGATAGGATGCAGACAGACACAAATTGAAAACAGATGCATTCAATTAATTCTGTTAGGCACTACATGTACACACTCAGCAGCATTGCAAAGTGGTTAAAACTGGGAACTTAAGAATGAGTCAGTAATTATGGAAATGTCATGTAACTAGCCCTGTGGCAGCAGGTGTAAGTGTAGGGCTGGAGTACATATGGTCCTGGGTTCTAGATGAGGATATGCAACCTATTTTTACTGTTCTGACAGTGTAGTTAATAGCAATGAACTGAAAAAGAGACAAGTGCTATTTCAACATTCTTTTGGCAACATGTGTAAGTGTAGGACTGCCATACATCTGGTCCTTGGTAGTAATACAGGACATTCCAGACATTTTTACTGTTGTTCCACTTCCCATTATATTCACTTTCACTTATAACACTTTAGATAGTGGAGCTGATATGAGTTTTGTGTATGAGAGATTAATATACCCTTACTGCGTTTGCAGATGTATGACTGAAGGTATACTGTCTACTATAATTATGTAAGTATAATTCTGCTACCTAAACTTGCATGGCCTTCACAATTACATAAGACACATACACAACTGGATGTATAAACATGAACCTTGTCAAGTCACACATACATGTGTAACACCTCAAACTGTCAGCTGTATTTATGAATGATTCCTGCCTATGTCTGAGCCGCACTTCTTCTGTGGCAAAGATGTGAGATCAATGCTGTGGAAGAAAATGTTTTGTCCCTAATGCCTTGGTTTGAATCCTACACTTTAAAAATCAATTTTATCAGTCTATAAAGCCAAACACTAGCCAGCCCACATTGAAGGTTGGGCGTTGGGTTGGCAAATCAGCACCGTAAAAATCCACTGCCAGTCATGAGCGAACTGGAGTTCTGCTGTGGTGACCCCTAACTGGGAAAAGCCAAAAGTCTATAAAACCAAACACAAATGTGTTAGGACATGACATTTATGGCCCCAGTGCATGTCTGCAAACTTACCTCCCAATTTTCAATATATATTTCCAAGCTACAGCAGCAGTCAGCAGACACCCCTCAAACTAAGGTTAAGTGTCAGATTAATCTTCCTATTTTAAGCATTTATGTCATCTCTGCTTGGCATTGCTACTCTCTGCTAAGCATCATGCAAACATGGTTGGCATCGTTGCTCGGGTTTGCCCACTACCAGTAAACATGATAACTGAAATTGGTGGGAAAGCATCATTTTCCATTGCTTTAGGTCGGGTGTTAGACATGGCTGGAGTTAGTGGGGTAGTTGTCAAGTGTAGGGTGCAGAGGTGGGGTGTCCAGGAGTCCAGGATATTTATTGGGCTCCTGGTAAAGCACCACAGTCAAACGCTTCTGCAAGAGATTATTCTGGCTCCCAGTACAAATCTGAGGTGTGGAATGGTTTAGCTCAGGCTGTATCCAGTGCTACTGGCATCCCATGCACTGGAAAAAAGTGTAGGCACCATTTTAATGACCTACATAGGCACAAAAGAGATACCCTCAACCGTGGTTGAATGAATTTGAGACTGCAGACATCCCACAGCTGTGTAAGTATGATAATAAGAGAGAATTTGTAATACTTAAAAAGCTAAATGTAGACTAGACTGGTATATATAATGCTCTTATGTTGTTTTCTGTTCTTTCCCCAGCAAATGCCGATATAGAGTTCAACAGACAGGCGCATGCTGCTCAACTGGAGTGACTGAGGGAAGCAAGTGATATGTAAGCAGCACAAGAGAAGTATTATTGTAGCTTTAAAAGTTAAAGCTAAATTTTAGTTTTTTTATACAGTTTTAAATTGAGTATGCACATACTAACTGTAACAGCAAGTATGCATGCATTAGTCTGTAGCACAAACCAACATTAGGAGTCAAATATAAGACTGCAGTCAGAAGTTCTGGGTTCAAATACCATGAGTAACAAATATATAGTACTGCATTTTTTCAATAATATTTACATTAAATTATAACTTTATGCAAGTGGCATAAATGCCCTGTTGTTAACTGTAATCTGTATAATTAGAATAAGCATATATGCAATATATGCACATTTCAAATATTATGTTCAACAATCTGTAGTTATAGTATGTATTTGTTAGGATGTATACTTAAATGTAATATTTCAGATAAAATAGTTGTATACTTGTGTGAATGCATATTATGTCACATATGATGGTACTAATTGTATCTCTTTTTTTCCTCTCACCCCAACCCTTGTTTCTCTTTTTTATTTTATATTATGTGTCATCAAAAAGTTTCCATGTCATTCATCTGTACCAAATCACTAAATGCTATACAGCACAGCGAGGTAGGCCATCCCCAGTGAATCAGCCTGCCCCCGCTCCACCAGCTTCACACCGATGCCCAGCATGTCTGAGAGCCAACCTGGCAGCACTACCTGCACCCTCAGGTAGTACTGTGCCAGCAGATGGTGCAGTGGTACCCTCCTGGAGCAGTGGTAGAAGCGGTGATTTCATCACCCACTGGGAGATGCCAAGGTTGGTGCATAGAATTGTGCACCTCACCATTGTTGTGTGCCTTTGCCAGCTGGACAGGCAGCTCTCCTTCATGGTCTGTAGGAGTAGAAGATATCAAGCACTCTAGCTACCAGTGAAGTAAATGGACAGTGATGACAGTCCAGTGGGCGAGGACTCGATTCTCACTCTCTCCATGTTTGATGGGCATGAGCTTGTGTTATCCCCTCCCTCACCCAAGTCATGGTGTCCTCCAACCTTTTTGTGTCCCTCACCATGCCTGTCTTTTGTCTTGTTTGACTTGTCTGCTTGCATTTATATTCCTTACCTACCCAACAAACCTGACCCAGAAATACCTATGTCCCTTACCCAGCGTTCCTCTCTTACTAAATTAAAAAAAGATAAATGGCACTTGTCCCACAAATAAAATATTGTCCCATACATAGCTCTCCATTTTGCACCTATATCTTCTTTATACACTTGATTTGGTCCAGTTGGCTATACAACATGTTTACCACTCTCTCTCTGGAGGTGACAGTCCAAATTCAGCTAATATTCTGCATACATTATCAGTTTTTATTGTTGAAGAAATGGATAGCTATGGTTCTTACCTACCTCCCTCCCAAACATTCCTGTAGTACTTCCCCTTTGTTCTTCCCCCTGTTTGCTCCCCATTTCACTACTTTCCTATCTACCCCATTTTAACACATATAATCTGGACAAAAAATATAATCACACACAACACACATAAATAGCAAACAACAACTGAAAGTATGCTCGAGAGACCGAATATCTCTCAGCTAGGTTTTCCAGTACAACTGAAGCGCAACTCGAACAAGGAAAATTGTAAAAGTTTTATTAAATAATCCAAACACTCAAAATATCAGTAGTACGGTCAAGCGCTTTCATCTGTAGTATACAGACCTCATCAGAACCACTAAAAAGAACGCTGGTTAGCAATTTAAAAACTTTTTGGCGCCATTTCTTACAAGCGCTCAGTTACTAGATGTAATTTAAAGTGCTACTGCATAAAAAGTGCTACTGCATAAAAACAACAGAAGATAATGCACTTCCAACAATTATGTGAACATATAAAATTATAAAAAATTCATCTCTATATATACAAATATAAATATGACAATAATTATATAAAAATATAAAAATATATATGAAATAAACATGTTTAAAGGCTGAATTAAATGGCAATATTTACTATAACAATTCTAAAAAAGGTTTTATAGATATATATTCATTTATACCAGGATACTTTCTGGCATTAGTTAACAATTGCCACTGACTTTCTTTTCTAGCTAATAAAGATTTATAATTACCACCACTTTGGGACATATTTATATTGTCAATAATGCCAAATACAAAGTGGTGTGTATCACCCTTATCCATAATATGTCTAGACAATGCATTTTTAGGATCTTTCACCTTAATCCTATATCTATGTTCATAAATGCGTTTTTTAAACTGTCTTTCCGTCTTTCCTATATAGAATGCGGCGCATACCATACATTTAGCTAGATATATAATGTTCCTTGTATTACAATTTCCATTTATAAACTTTATATATGTACTATTAATATCATTTAATCTACATCCAATAGTTTCATTTATGACTGCACACTGTTTACACATGCCACACTTCTTTGTATGTTTGTTTCCACACTTCTTTTGAGTATGCAGTCCATTTAATAATTGTTTGATATTTCTCCCCATTTTATATACAATACATGGTTTTTCACCTATTACATTTTTGGCTTCATCATCCCCTATCATTTTATTCCAATATTTTTCTAAAATTTCTCTTATGTAATTAACATGGGGAGTATATGTCAATACACATACTCGATGGAATTCGATATTTTCTTTATTCTTCCTTATAATTTTATCCATACCTATACCTAAAACAGGTATATACTTCTTAGACAAAGCAATGGATCCCTTCACTTTTTGACCTCTATATTTGTGCGGAGTTTGGCATCATGCACCAATGACAAACAATGGTGAGTGTCTCTGTAATGCTGCAGTTACCTCCATAAAATGCTGCTTACCACACTATGCTATGTGCAACACACACACAGCAACACAGTGAAAATTGAGTCCTCACTCACTGGACTGTCATCACTGTCCACTTACTTCACTGGTGGCTGGAGTACTTGATGTCTTCTCCTCCTACAGAATGTCACTGCATTATCAAACTGTTTCTTTAAAAGTATTAGATACACATAGATTCAAACCCAGTATAATCTGGGTTGAAAAAGAAATATGTCAATGCATTTACACCTGCTGCCACAGAGTCAGCTAAGCATCAGATGTGTTTTATACACTCAGTACTAACTCTCTGAATTTTAGCAATACAGATCACATTTGTGCACTGCCTAACTATGCACAAACAGGGAAAATAATAGAAATGTGTGTCTCGCATGTGGAAACACTTTGCCAAGTGTTGTGCAAACTCGTTGCTCACTGCTGTACTATACAAAGTCAAACTGAGCATGTATTAGTGCTGTTTACTGCCCATTTTACTCTTTATGCCATGAAATTACATGTGGAAACTTAATAAATTGAACAATATGTCCCATATTTACAATCCAGACATATGTTGCCTCTCCCCATGCACTGCAACCCTGGTGTCTCCAGTACTTTTTCACAAATATATCAACTACACTACATAAATTAATATCAGATGTTGTGTGATGTGCAATGCATGTCAATCTGGAAATGTGCAGAACTAGAACTATCTTCACAGTTGAATATGCCTACACATCCATCAACTGACCCTGGGAACTATTGCCCCATAAGGCTAACCAGCCTTATTTGCAAGGCTATGGAAAGATTCATCATGGACCTTATCCACAGGGACATAGGTGACCTTCAGCACTCTTAACTTGACCAATATTGGTTTTGTCAAGGGCAGATCTTGCTTATTAAACCTATTTTACTTCTTTGATAATGTCCCCAGTGCTCTGGATGAGGGAAAACAGGACATACTGCCTATGTTGATTTAGCTAAGGCCTTTGACACAGTCCCCCATTCAGGCATCATAGAGAAACTCTCCCATCTGGAGATTAACCCATACATTCACTGACAGAAAGTGGACTGTCAAAGTTGGGAAGCCCACCTCCACCAGTAGAACAGTTACCAGTGGAGTACCACAAGTATATGTCTGGGGCCCTCTACTGTTTGGAAACTATTTCTCTGAAGTCCAGGTGAAGAAAGAGGGCCTGTGGCTTACCAAGTTTGCAGATGACTGTCAACTGGGCACAATTATATAGAGTCCTTCAACAATGTTAACTTATTACAGAAAGGCCTGACACAGACAAATGATTGGTGCCAAACTCACAGACTGAAACTTAAACCAATTAAATGCCTTATTGCCCCTTTGGCAAAAAGGTAACCCTGCTAATTATGTTATACATACTGCCCCCTAAGCTCAAACTCAGTGGTGTGAGACTTGGGAACACAGGCTGATCTAAACTTGAATCACTATGTGTCCATAGTGATAAGACACACATTCTACATTGTCCACCTCATAACTAAGGGCATTGCTTACAAGAACAGAGAGGTAATAATTCCTCTGTACTCATCCCTTATCAGACCACTAATTGAGTACAATTGTCCCTTCTCTATGTACCTTACCAGACACATGGAGCAACTGGAGAAACCACAGTGGTTTCTGAGCAAGAGAACCCAGGGCCTTCAAATCATGACATATATGGAAAGACTGAAAGTCCTGTCACTGCACTCAGTATCATACAGGTTGCTGAGAGACAACCTGGGCATGGCCTACAGAGCAGTCTCAGACCCAGCCAGAATATAAATGCTGGACATCTGCAAATCAAATGGGACAAGAATAACTTGCTCCAGGGATCTCAACCTAGCCTGTGACATAAACAGAACATGACAGAGATGCAGCTATATCTCCCAGTGATTGCTGCTCCTCTGTATTAGGCTCACACTGCATGTGAATCAATGATCCTCAGTGACTCTAAGTACAAATTTGACAACTGCATGGATGATTATAAATTCCCCCCAGGGGTGGCACCTATGTCTCTCATGGACAGGGATAGTCTGTGTGAATCACAAAATTCTTCTGCTAATAATAACCATCTAACTATGCTCAATAAGGGTACTTCGGATTTTACACAGCTAGGCTTGTAAAGGCCCTGGGTCCATTAGCCTAGTAACCTGCTAGGAACCTATGAAGCTATGAACCTATGCAGGCCTCCCATCATCTTCTCTCCTATATCCAGCGCTGATGTCATGCACTATAAGTTGTCCTGCACCCTTGTAAAAATCAGACTTGTGCCATGGTGCTTGCATAAATTACTGAGTTTTGTAGTCTATATATCTTGGATAGGTAGGGGGGTCTGTGGTCACTGCAGTCAACTCTGTGTGTGTGTGTGTGTGTGTGTGTTTGTCTAGCAAGAAGAGCAGATGTACGTATCCTACAGTTATAGTTACAATCCCATGAATTGACAGTATTTTGATACTTGCATGCATATCCCTTCATGTCCATTTCATGCAGGCCTCCCAACATCTTCTCTCCAACATGCACTGCTAATGTCATCCACTACAAGTTGGCCTACAGCCTTATAAAAGCCAGACTTTACCATGGAACTTGCATAAATTACTGAGTTCTGTAGTCTGTGTACTTAGATAGGTAGGGGTTCTGTTCTCACTGTAGTCAAGTCTGTTTGTGTCTAACCAGAAGCACAGAAGTGTGTATCCTACAGTTACTACTCCAATCCCATGAATTGACAGTATTTTGACACTTGCACATGCCTACATACCCATTTCATGAAGGCCTCCCTACATCTTCTCTTCAGCATGCAGTGATGATGTTATCCATAATAAGTTGGCCTGCAGACTTACAAAAATTAGACTTGTGCCATGGCATGTCCATAAATTACTCAGCTCTGTAGCCTGTGTACTTAGGTAGTGCTTCTGTTCTCACTGCAGTCAACTGGGGTGAGTGTGTGTGTGTTTGTGTGTGTGTGTGTGTGTGTGTGTGTGTGTGTGTGTGTGTGTGTGTGTGTGTGTGTGTCTGTGTGTGTGTGTGTGTGTGTGTGTGTATGCACTTACATAACATTACAGAGAGACTTTTACACTAGCATGTAGGACACTGTTATTGCCATATTCTCCTCACCAGACACCGCTGATGTCATCAGCTATAAAGTGTTGTCTGAGACACTGCAAGTCAGACTTGTGCTGTGGCACTTGGCTTAAATACATAGTTTGATAGTCTCTGTACTTAGTTACGGGTTCTATTCTCACTGCAGTCAATGGGTGTGTGTGTATGCACTTGCTTGACATTACAGAGGGCCTTTTAAGCCACCATGTGGGACACTATTATCACCATAGTCCCCTCACCAGACACTGCTGACGTCATTAGCTATATCTGATTTGTAGATGGACAGGGTCAGAGAGTTGCCTGAAGGCCAGGCAGAAGTCACCTCATCCAATACACTACAGATTACAGTGACATGGCTTTCAGTCTATCCACATGCAACATGACATGGATTATAAGCCCTATGTTTTCTTTGACAGAAACCCCTGTGGTCTCTCCAACTGCTGCATGTGTCTGGTAAGGTATATGCAAAAGAGAGCATTATACTCTATATTAGTGTTCTGATGAGGTTTGAGTACAGTGCTGTAAAATAATCCTCATATCTGAATACAATGGCATGATTTATGATGTGCACAACACAGGCTTTCAATACCAGTGTGGATACTTGGTGGTAGATGTTCAAATTGTTATGTATGTGTGTTTCCACTGCTTACATCACTGGGTTTCAGCATAGTGGAATTGTTGTCAATGCTGTAATTAGCAGGGAATTCCACTTTGCAGAAGGATAAAATAAATACACAATTTTGCATTTATTTGTAGACTGTGTGGCTCTGTCACCAATCATTTGTCTGTGTTAGCCCCTAATTAGTATGTTATCATCATAGGTGGACTCAATGGTTGCACCCAGTATGCAAGAATCAGCAAATGTGGTAAGCCAAAGGCAGTATACTTTAGCCTGAACTGTTGAGAAATAGATTCCAAACAGTAAAGGGTGAAGCACAGATCCCTAGGGTACACCAATGGTGACAGCTCTACTGGTACAGGTTGATTCACCAACTTTCACAGTATGTGTTCTGTCAGTGAGGCAATTGTTTACCATTTAGTGATGTAAGGTTTAATCCCCAGCTGGGAGAGCTTCCCAATGATACCTGCATGGTGGATTGTGTTCAAACCCTAGGCCAGATCAGGATAGCCAGTATGCACTGTTTTACCTTCGCCAGGCCTATCACACAGAATTAATGGGCTGTGACAACATTAGAGATTGCCTATCACATAAACCTTCCTGACACTGTTGAAATTGAATACACACTTCAATACAAGAACATAGTCTGTGTGGAAGGTGTATTGAACTGTGTATTCAATTTCAACAGTGTCAGGAAGGTTTATGTGACAGACATCACAGATGACATACACATCCTGTGTCCAAACAGCTGTCTGAAGGACTACAGACTGTGGGCAATCACTGACTCTAACTGTGATATTAGTATAATGCAGACAATATCAATACACACCAAAGATTGCTGTCAGAGCCATGACACCACCTGAAATGACACAAAAACATGAGGATATTTGTTATGTCAGGAAAACAAACACACAACCCAAATATAATGTAGACATCACACCATATAATCAGACCAATAGGTATGTGACCTGTGCCCTGGGGTAGATAGTAAGTGGAATGTCCACCAGTATGTAGTCACAGTGCTGACTACTTCCTTGTATGTAACATAACTACTGAGTATGTTACACCAGATGCATATGTGCTACCTGTTTTGGTGATGCACACAGTACATACATAGTTGTTTAACAGCATTAATGGCACTGGTAGCATTAGTGACAGTGTGGATTGTGCCATATATATCTGCCATGCACAGCAGGCAACTAATCTGTACTGATCCCAATGTCGCATACAGGTATAGCAATGTCCCTCCTAACACCTCCAGCAAATATTACAGTGCCCGGACAGTGTGCATGATTACCCTCATAGAGTGTAGACATGTCATAATAGTTGTACAAGTGTGTTTGTGCAGAATAATCTCTGATCACTCTAAATCACATATGTTATGTCAGAGACATGGGATTACTGGTGGTATTATTCTGATATTGTCCATGATTGTGCTTGCTTATTTTAATGTTGTCCATGAGCCTTTATTTGTGCCCCACTAGCTGGAGACCTCTGCTGAGATTACACTCATATTTAGGCAAATAAGTTTGCAAAGCTATACAACATGCACCTTACCCAATTTGTATATCAAATCCCTGATAGATGTTATGAAGAAATTAGACACTATCATTTGCCCTAGCATGTTTGGCTGAGTTTTTGTACATAAATTTCAGATTAACCTGTGTATTATAAGCTATGATATTGTAATTAAGTTCTTACATGTTGATTTAACATGTGTTTGTGCAGAATGTTTTAAAGACTTGAACAGTGTTCCTTTACATTTCTAACTGCACATATTTGCGAAGAGGATTCTAACTGCAGTCTGTCTCAGAATCAGCTGATCTGTAGATGATGTCATCAGAATGTTGACAGTTACTATGTGTTACTGTCAGAGGCTGAAAGATAGCAAAGAACTTTAGTAAACAGCTGTTGGATAACTTTCAAAATAGGAAATGAAAATTAGAACTGGAACAGTTGTGGCAGTTAAGCTAGTCTATAAAAGAGCCTGCTGAAGACAGTTGAAGTCACTTATCAGTTGTTGCCAGTTAACAGACAGTTATAGCAGTTTTCAGTTGTTCACAGTTGTATTGTGCAGTGGATAACCAAAAGCACTCACCAAGAACTGTAAGCCTGCCTTTGCTCTGTTGTAATAGTAAATTAGTTTAGATCAGGGATAGTGTTCTTTAGTCGCATCTATATCATATTATCGTACGATGTAAATAGCGAACGCTATTTCATCATACCGATAATATCAAAAAACAAAATATCGAACAAACAGAACAGCAAATTTTTTTCCAGGGAAAAAATTTGCTGCTCTGTAAAAAAAAAATTTACTTAAACACACCCCTTACTTAAATATACCAACTCTGAGATTGCACCATAGTGGAGGAAATGGCAAAGTCCCGAAGACGGCCCACCAAATGTTTTCCCTGGGAAAAAATTAGATGTTCCGTGACTTTGCTATTTTCCCATTTCGACAGTATCGGATTGACTAAATAGCATTCGCTATTTAGTCCATTTGATACAGTCATATAGACCCCTTTAGTCAAATAGGAAACATAATTAGTGAGTTTTTCTAAATGTTGGATTTCTATCCTATAATATTGATTTCATTTTCCTGGTGATTGAGTTCTGTTTGTTTATTAAAAATTAAGAGAAAAAAGCAGTCAAGCTAGATTTTCCACTGTGTGATTCATTACAACCTCTTGTATTAGAGGTTACATGGGATATACCCAAATGACCCCTTAAGAACATCAGGTTTTCAACTATATGACAGTTCTAAATACCCATTTTTTCATTGTAAGTCTGTTACGGACAAATTCAGGCCAATAAAGCCAAATACCATTAGCTGTGGACATACATGTTTCAGCCTTATTATGGCCTCATAAACAACAATGCATAAGTGGACTGTTTGACTAATGTTTGGAAACACAGGGTTGTTGTACCCAGCTGATGTCCATAACCATTAGGGTGTCTGTAAACTATCCCAACTAACATAGTAAAACTATAAGTAGCAAGGTCACACAGAAAAAAGTAAAAGCTAAAAGAAAAAAGCAGCCAAGCTTGATTTTCCACTGTGTGGTTCCTTAAAACCTCTTGCATTAAGAGGTAACATGGGATATAGGCAAATGACCCCTTAAGGACATCAAATGTTTCAGCTATATGGCAGTTCTGAATGTCCATGACTTTTTTTCCTTTTTAAGTCTGTTATGGACAAATTCAGGCCAATAAAGCCAAACCCCACTAGCTGTGGACATGCATGTTTCAGCCTTCTTATGGCCTCATCAGCACAGTATAAGTGGGCTGTTTGGCTAATGTTTGGAAACACAGACTTGTACCCAGCTGATTCTGCAAAATATCCCAACTAACATACTGTAACAACGAGTAGCAATGTCATACAGAAAAAAAGCAATCAGTAAAAACTAAAAGAAAAAAAAGCCAAGTTAGATTTTCCACTGTGTGGTTCCTTAAAACCTCATGTATTAGAGGTAACATGAGATATATGCAAATGACTCCTTAAGGACATCAGGTGTTTCAGGTATATGGCAGTTCTGAATGCCCATGACTTTTTTCCTAATACAACAGGTTTTAAGGAATCACACGGTGGAAAATCTAGCTTGGTTGTTTTTTTCTTTTAGTTTTTACTGATTGTTTTTTTTTTCTGTGTGACCTTGCTACTCATTGTTTTATTCTGTTTGTTTATTGGAAATTACTACATTTATATTTTTTAATAATTTTACTCATTATTAAATATTTTTATTAACTTACATTGTGGCTGGTCAATCAATGTTTTCTTTAGTGATTTGATAGTGCTTATACCTGCTTTGATAACTTCCCAGGCCACTCTGAAAGCCTGGCTGCTTTAGGTCATTTGCTATCATTTGTTTTAATATCTAATTTTCATAATTTGACACCTCTTTAAAAGGACATGAAGGCTCTCTGATTGCTGACAGTGTGTTACCATATTATTTTGGGGAAGGGGCACAGTTGGAAATCTGTGTCAGGCTTAACCAGAAGTGTTTGGATGTGTGAGATTTAATTTATTTAAGCATGAGTACATCATAGGTCTTAAACTCGGACACATTGTTCTGGAGTGTGTAATAAGGAGTTACATTAGGGGTGGACAGAAGTATACAGTCCAGTCTCAGGTTATAGAGTATGTTCCTGTTGTGCTCTTAGGGGAAATTGTGAAATATTACTTCTGTTTAAGTGATGATCCCACATTGGAGTTAGTAGTGAGAACTGAAGCTCCTTAGTTACTGACCCAGGATAGTAAGGGACATCACATTATTTCTGGTAGTCTGGTGGGATATTGTCCAAACATCACAGATGTCCTCTGCAGGGTGGGGGCAGTGGATATCTAAGGATGCTTATCCCACACAGACATCTTCCCCATTGTTATGTAGTGTGACAGTTACATAATACACATTTTCACTGTGCAGTCCCTACTGTACCATATTGATATGTGATTGGTGTTGCTGCTACAACTGTCTTTCATTGACATGCCTTCATCTGCTATACATTAGGTTGTTTCACCTGTCCTCTTTCCCTGTGTTCATTCCTACAATTCATCTGTGTGTCCCTATTCAATACACACACTTCCCCTGAGTGTTTATTTTACATGGCAGGCCATATACCCTTACACATCATTTGCACAACTTTGGTACAGAATGCCAGGAATGGAATTTCACAATACTCTGCACTGTATACACTGTCCTGTAATGTGTTTGGACCATATACATAACTAACATACTGTTCAACTGTCCAGATTTTTGCAGAATGTCCAGATTTGTTCCTTATATATCTTTTGGTGTGTTCCTTACAAAACCTGTGGTTTTCTGCCATATCATTGGGATGATCCCAGGACTGACATGACTCAATAATTACATACATTTGAGTTTCAGACTTTAAATCCTTCAGAAAATGTATCATAACACAAACCCCCTTATTATTCTAGTACATTTCTAAGTTTAAAAGAGCAAATATATAAAATCTGTCCCTATTTGTGGGTCATTGTCCCCTCATTATATTATGCTTTGTCCAGATTTCTTGCACAAAGAGACTGAGAACTATGAGAAATATTATGTTAAGCTCTGGTGATCATTGTGGCATTCTGCACAAACCTGCTAATCTACTCTGCTCTGACTTAAACAGGTTTGATATCCATGTTGCTTTATACAGTTTCCTGACCATCAGCACTGTTGCCAGCCATGAAACCATGCTTATTTACATTTAAACGTGGTGTGCGGCATGACTATGTAATTAGTGGTACTGCTCAATGCTCATTACCGTGCACACAATCTATGAACTTATGAACATGTAAAGTCCATGTAGCCTTCGTGCGAAGCCTACACTAAGTTTATTGAATCCCTGGGAGACAGTTTTCTTGACATTCCTAAAGTTCACCCCTCCCTTTTAATGCATTTTTCTATCCTTTGCTTCATCCACAAAAAATCATATAAACAAGTCTTCTCCACCTTTTCTCCTCTTTTATACAGACTCTTCCTTCCTTAACATACTCATACAGAGCTAATTATATGTGTTGCCGCATATTACTCCTTGCCACCATTTGAATACCCAATAGTTATCCTACTTCCCTTTCATTTATCCACTCCCCCCACCCTAGCATAATCAGGAACAAACACAGTTTTCCCAGTTCTCACAGAACCTTTGATCCAAACCCTCACTCAACACAGAGCATCTTACATAATTAACAGTGCAATTCCAGCTAATCACAAAACCTCTACAAATCCTCACCGCTCAGAAAACGTTTAGGCTCATCACAACTTTTCAAGAAACAACTAAGGAACTATTTCAAATCTAACTGGCTATGCCCTTGCTCTAATCCTGACTGACCTCAGCATCCAACTCTTTTTACTGTTCTCTCCAGTACTCTTCTACTCATCTCTATCACTAGTACTACCCTTCCTCTGTAGCTCACCTAGTATCCACTTGGATACTACTTTTCCTATAATGTCATTTTCTCTTTTACTTTTTACACTACTGCAACCTGTCATCTCTCCTCTTATTTAAACCTACATGTTGCTCCCTGCTGTGCAAATCTATTTCTTAAAACTTGTGCCCTGGCACAAAATATTTATCATAATTGTTAATACTGTAAATATTGTACAAACTCTTGTGTGACTTACTATTTTCACTTTATTTCAATTTTTCTACTCCTGCTTTTGCATAGAATATGAGAATAGGAATCCTCACTTTATTTTATATTTTTGTTAAAGTGCTTCTGTACTGTTACTATGCTACATAGGAATTGTTCTCTAGATGCATATAATTTGTATCTTACTGTGCTGTTTTTTTTATGGTATTTACTAGTATATAGTGGAGCTTTTCTCCTCGGGCCTCTGCTGAAAATGGACATGTATCCAGCCAGACTAGCCCGGTCAACAAATGTAAAATAAAATAAAATAAATAAAAAACAATTCCCCCCACTATCCTCATACCTCATACATCCATTCACTCATCTATTTATCCACTATGCTCACTCTTCAATTCATGATATGACTTCCCCCTAAACTTACTCACAAACTTAACCTCATTCCATGCATACTTTTTATTTCACTATCTCCCAGTCCAAAACCACTGTGTCACAAACCAAAATGCAACATTTTACACCCATACAATCTCCCTTAACCTATATTGTAGTACACACATTGATCTCCATAAACCCATTATCTAAACACCAATGTCTTGCTAACAAAACTTGATTAAAAACATGAACACAAATATAGATGCCCCCTCCTAATATACACTTTATATCAAAATTGAAACTAAGTGGTGACAGACACCCAAGTCCTGGTCCTCCAACACACACACACACACACACACACACACACACACACACACACACACACACACACACACACACACACACACACACACACACACACACACACACAGGCACACACAGAACTCAGATGTCCCACAAAAACACATTTGTTTCCATTCTCTACCCAAAAGGCACAGTGGGATTACTTTTCTTCAGTGAGTACCTTAAAAGTATATGAAGAAAATACCATATATAAATAAAGCATTGTCCTACGTTCCCCAGATATATTCATCACTACAGAAACTAGTCTAAAATCAGATTTAACATATGAAGAAATTATTCTACAGGGCTACAGCATCCTAATAATGGATAGAAAAAAAAAACAGAAAAGCTGAAGAGTTAGCCATTTTTATAGAAAAACTTTTAAAATGAAATGACTTTCCATCCCAACCCATTTCCCAATTTAACAATGCAGAAATATTCATCTCTCAGCAAAAACATAATTTGCATTACAACTTTATGCATACTTTACCAGGTAATAATTTTAACAATGCTGAAGAAATCCTGTGCTGCATATCTACCATTATAAGTCATAAAACAATCATACTGGGAGTCCTTAACATTGACTGGCAACTAATCTGCACAGATACACAAGCCTATACAATGAACCTATATAATTTCACTCAACTCCTCAGTGCCCCAACTAGGCTTAACAAAAGTACATCAAGAATCTACAGTGGATGGTTATCATAATGGTTAAGGTGTTTTCTACCCAGACAGAAGGTACAGCTTTTGATTCTCACTTTTGAAGGGAAATTGGCTAGGCTTAAAATGGCCTTCTAGGGCAGCTAGCCTAGTACTTAACTATGAACTAACTGGATTCTCATCTTATTTCTAAACAAAATAACCATGCTTGGTTAAGTACCAGTCTCCAACAGTGACCGTTGTTATAAGGCAGCAAAATAATACCCACAGACAACCAGAGGAAAAAAAGACAATCAACCTTAGCAGATTCCAAGTGTGAACTTTTATCTCTAACCTTCAACTATGTTAGTGGGATAGTCTTAAAAATCACCACTTGAGGAAGCAGTCTCAGAATTTAACAAAATATTTCTAAATATGTTATATGAACTGGCTCTCATCAGAACAAAGCAGATAAAATCTAGCCTACCACCATGCTTAATAAAATAAATCAAACAACATATGCCCATCAGGGACAAAGCTTGGAAACAATACTCACAAAAGCAATCTCAAAGCAATGGCAAAAATGCAGACATCTCAAAATCTGTACCAAATTCTGTATTAAAACAGACAAATTCTATACTAACTTCCAAGAAAAACAACAGCATAACCCAAAGTTCTGCTGGGCAGCACTGAAATCTCCTCTCACCTTGGTGACCAACACCATCAACTAATAACACTAAAGATTTTGCCACCCATTTCAGCAAACACTTAATCCGAACAGTTCTATCTCTTGTATAGGTCAGTCCTTCCCTTACTCCACCAGCACCTACTCAACTAAATAGCGATGCAATATCCATCTCTTTAAAACCTCTCCATACCTGAACAATAAAAAATAATCTCCAAAATCTAGAACTCACAAGTCTAGCAGCAGATACTTTTTCCCTCAACTATTTTTTTTATTTTCAATTAAAATAACATTTACGTACTATTTTTAAATATCATTTTAAACAACTATATACAATATTTACAATAGCCTGACTTTCAATTATATACACTGTATGTTATTAAATATAGAATTAACAGATCAGTTATCAGAGATACAATATTGATTATTGCAGAGTGTCCAACAAAGATATAACTTTCTTCCAAGGATTATTTACCAATGGCCTGGGATAGATTTGTAGTTCTTTGATTTTTATTTCCATCAATGCAGTTGTCTTCAGTAAAGTGTAGAATTCTTCCTAGGTCAGGGGTGTATTTGAATTCCACCTTCTGGTTATGCATTTCCTAGATATAGCAAGTATTGTCCATAACAAATACATATCTGTCTTATTCAGGTAGGGACCTTCATTTACATTTAGTATAATCAATACTTTAGTTAAGGTAAAGGATTCATTAAATAAAGCTTGTAAAAAATATTGATTCTATTCCACTATGATTTAATTGTATTACATTCATAAAAACTATGAATCCAGTCTGCTTTATTTGACTTTTCACACCTCCAGCAAAAAACATTTGTAGTAGTACTTTGATGTGTCTTTCGGCTTTTTCCCGGTTAGGGGTTGCCACAGTGGAACTCCGGTCCGCTAATGATTGGCACTAGATTTTTTTACGTGCCGAGTTGCCGGCCCTGACACACAACCTTCAACGAAGGTACGCCCATTCACGCATGCCTCCACACAGAAGACGCTCTAGCTGAGAATCGAACAGGACAACTTCTTACTGTGAGGTGACAATGCTACCGCAGCAGTAGTACTGATCTTTTTAATTCTATCTGGTGTTAAAAATGCTCTATGTAAGTATTTCCAGTTAAATATTCTCCAGTACTGTGTGTTAGAGAGGTAATTATTTGATAGTAAGATGTTAGTTTTAATTTCTTCTGTTAACTGCAATGACTGACCTTTTGTTAAGACAACTATTATATATAAATTCATACAGAAAACTTATTAGATTTGGAATATCTTTAAATGAGGACCTATTAATTAATCTGCATAAATCTTGAATGTACATTAGAATGCTTTGTAAGGTTAACCAGTCCTGTGTTGGAATATTGTAAGCAGTTTTTTATCATATGTATATCTAAAACATTTAATTTATTTACACATTGAAACCAGCATAAGAATCCATTTTATTCCCAGAAGGTTATTGTTTCCCTATATATTTTGTGAGGAAAGTTCATAGTAATGGTAAATGGGGTTAAAAGGTCAAACCAAAGTTTTAGATCTATGTTTTCATTGATAAGTTTCCTAAAGGAATTGATGTAATGATTAATCAGTGTTGTTTTAGAAGGTTTTGTTATATTATATTGTATACTTATGCATAGTATGTACCAGGGTTTGTTTGATTTGTCTACTATTAACATTTTTTTA
Source organism: Protopterus annectens (assembly GCF_019279795.1). Taxonomy (NCBI): domain Eukaryota; kingdom Metazoa; phylum Chordata; order Ceratodontiformes; family Protopteridae; genus Protopterus; species Protopterus annectens. The sequence goes on from NC_056726.1 coordinate 1,392,742,135, forward strand.
ATAGATTAAATTAATTTGTTAATATAGTCGTTGCTAATTCTGTCCAGTTGGCAAAATAATTTGGGTTTATCCAGTCTATTGTAGTTTTAAGCACAGATGCTTTTATATATGTTTCTATTTCTGGGAAGTTCAATCCTCCTTGTTTTCAGGGTCTAATGTGATGAGTTAGAGCTACCCTATTCTTTTTGGGATGCCATAAAAATTTTATTAAACATGAGTTTATTTCTTTAAGAATGTATCTTTCAGGAATTAACTGTATTGCTAATGCTACATATAGTATTTTTGTTAATTAGACCATTTTTGTTAATTGCAATCAGTCTTCAAAAGTTAATATAATTTTGTTCCACTTTTCTATATATATTTTTATTGTTTCAATAATGTTTTTATAATTTATTAATATTGTTTCATTTATATTTTTGCATAACACTATTCCTAAATAATTTAGAGTAAGTTCTTGTTTTCCTATGATGGATTTATCTGTAACTTGTAGTTCTTTTTCTTATTTAAAAATAGAAATTTTGATTTTGATCTATTAAAGTGTAGACCTGAAATCTTATAAAATTTCTCCATTACTTCTAATTCTCCTAATGACTCTTTGGAGTTTAATAGGGTTAATAAAATATCATCAGCAAAAAGCATTATTTTAGAGATGTACTGGTCATAGACTTCTATTCCTTTTCTTCTTGGATTATTGCGTATTATTTCTGAAAGTATTTCTATAGCCAAAGCAAATAAAATAGGAGAAAGGGGGCATCCTTGTTTAGTACCTTTCATTATATGGATAGATTCTGGAGTGAAAGGGCCTAATTTAATGTAGGCTAACTTATTAATATATATGTTTTTTAGTAATGCGATGAAAGGAGGAGGAAATTCAAATGATGCTACAGTTTTAAATAGATATTCCCAGTTGAGGGCATCAAAGGCTTTTTCTATGTCTAATCTGATTACAAGTGTTTCTCCATCTTCTTTATTCACATAATCTATAAGAGTAAGTATCATATTATCATGTGTGTACCTGTTATATAAAAATCCAGTTTGATCATTATTAATTATCTTTGAAAGTGGGATTTTCATTCTGTTAGCTAGGATTAACATGAATATTTTGTAATCATTATTCAGTAATGATATAGGTTTGTATGAGGTGCAAAGGTCTGATGGTTTATTATCTTTTAGAATTGGTGTTATGAGAGAATATTTCCATGAGGGTGGTATTTTTGCTTCTGACTGGACTTCTAGCAAAGTTTTATGAAAAAGGGAGATAACTGTTAAAGGGAAGAGTTTGTAAATTTCCATAATTATACCATCTATCCCTGGAGCTTTGTTAGATTTACTTTATTTTATCTTGTCAACAATTTCTTTGTAGGATATAGGTTTTTGTAGGTCTAGTTTTAAGTTTTCAGGATTTTATCTTATATTGATAAGGTGTGTATCTAAGTTTATTTGGTTGGAATCTAAATCTTCTTTTTTGAAGTGTCCCATATAATGGAACCAAAATGCTTCAAGGATGTCTCCTATATCTGATACTTTTTTCCCTTTCTTTTCATGATGTATACTACTAATGTTATTTGCTTTAGATTGTATTTTAATTCTTGTAGATAAGTTATGTAGATATCTGGGGGAGGTGGCTAATGAGTTTATTTTTAATTTTTCCAAGTCTAGACAAGTTTTGTGTGTTAAAATTTCATTATATTTTTATTTAATTCCTCTATTTCTTTTTTTACTTCTGGACAATTCTGATTTTTTTTTTAGATTTTGCTGTCAAGAGTCTAGTTTGCAAGTCTAATGATTCAGATTCCCACTCTCTAACTTTGTTTGTGTACTGGCTAAGGGTCTTACCAAATAAATACGCTTTTAATGAGTCCAAAACCATGACTCTACTGATTTCAGTTGTATTATTAATTTCAAGAAATAATTGTATTTCTGACAACATACAGGGTCTGAATTCTTTAATTTTCATGATATATGATGGAATTCTAGTTGAGAGGAATAAAGGTTTAAACTCTATTTGGAGCTTCATTATCAGAGAGTCATGATCTGAGAAGGGGCATGGAACTATTGAGAAGTTGAGGATTTTTGTTTGTAAATCTTGAATTACAAATAATTTGTCTATTCTGGTTTGTGTTCCAAATCTATGGTCTTTATGTAAAAATAGTAAGGATTTATCATCTTTTACTTTAAAAGTGTCTATTAAATGAAATGAATCAATCCATTTTTTTAAGGATTTTGAAATAGTTGCTATGCAAAAAGACTTCTTGGTGGTTTCAGAAGCTTCTAAGGTACAATTAAAGCCTCCTCCCAGTATAAAATTTCCTTTATAATTGTTGGAAATAAAATCTATATGTTTTTTAACCGCTCCTGCTCCATTTCCTGGGAACCAATATAGATGAGCTAAGGTCCATATTCTGTTATTAAATTTAATTATAACAAATGCTAGTAGACCTTCTTTGTCTTCATAATTATAAAGAACATTTGGAGTGATTATGTTTTTCTTCCAGATAATTGATACTCCTTTTGTCTTTGTTCTATAGGAGGATTGAGCTAAGACTGTATAGTCCTTAGGGTTCCAAATAAAGCTATCATTAGTCTTAAAATGTGTTTCCTGGAGAAATACTTCTTGTGCCTTATTTAGATTTAAATATTTTAGTAAGTTCGATCTTTTATTTGCATTATGTAAGCCATTAGTATTTAATGATAAGAATGTTAAATGCATTTCAAGTTATTGTTGGAAGAAACATTTTGCTTTTTTTTTTATTTTGATTATAGTAGTTATACCATATTCTCTGATAACACTGAATGTTATTTTTATGTGTGCAAATGTGGGTGTGTAATTTAATGTTTTTTCTTCTTTAAATACAAGTAGGGTAAAATTCTGGTCAGGCTTTAAAAGGTACTTCTATAAAACATTAATTCTAAAGTATCACATGGCAAGTAAATATGAATTTCTCATTAAACATGGGATGAAAATCATTCCTAATCCAATAGATAAAGATAGATCTATTGGATTATCACTCATACCTTTAACCAACAATATCAACTGAGCTCCATATGTTAAATTATTATATGGAGAATTTTCTTAAAAGATATATGAAATTATATATTATTCTATTATTGTTCTATAATATTTTATATATGAGGATGGAATGTTAGTAGTATAAACAATTATTATGTTGACTTAGAAAATACCCAATATTTAGTTACCGTTAAGAGATCCCAAACATGTCAGATATGTCATTTTGGATAAATTAAATACAACAGAGGAGCATACACTAAATAAGCCAACAGCAAATAGATTATTACTAAAATAATTTGACTAAAAGGATTCTGCAGGAGACAATGAGTGATTACCAATGAAATATGAATTTACTGTAGGTGTACTGTCTTCCTTTACTTTCCCAATCTTCAGCTCACCAACTTCGACTTACACTTATGAAAAGACATGGCTTATCAGTGGTATCCTGACTCTGAGTAGAGGCACCCTACATTCTAGTGTGCAGTGCTTTTACATATTTATAGATTTACAAAGCAGAGTCTAAGAATGAACTATGATCACCCTGACAATTCCCATCCTGCATAGGGCACCTCCTGCTTCCAGAATGGGTAATCACATCAGGTCTAGAATGAATGTGAAGGTACCTATATGGTAATCAAGACTTACCTTAGGTAAGTATTAATCAAATAGTATTTAAAGCATCTTAGAGAGTTCTCAGGGCAGTTAAAATACTCTTAAGCCTCTCCCCCCTTGACCAAAAACAGAGATTTCCCTTCCCTTTCTTCCCCTTGTTTTAAATCAGTACTAATAAAAGAAATTCAGCAAACATAGGTAAACAGAGATAACATTCAGTAGTCCATCTTGTACATGACTCACAATCCATTAAATAAGATAGTGACTAACATCACTTTAGTAAACATTATAAAGACAAATTAGAAATAATTTCCTAGCTCTTTAAATTTTCTGATAAAGCAGAAAGTTAACAATAAGCTATTTTAACTAAATGTATAAAGCATTTCAATTTTTCCTTGCATATATACATTTCTACTTATATTGTAGTGTCAATAGATGTCTTTGAAATCTGTACAATACCTCACTTCCTCAAATCATTCCTTTTTCAATTCAGGTTTTGTTTTGTCAAAACGGCAACAATATTTCAAAGGCACAATAAATATTTAGACTGTTTCAAATAAATAACTTGTCAGTTGCCAATTGAGTTAATTTAGAATGTATGGTTAGTGCAAATATAGCATGTTGCAAAAATAATATGTATTTTTTCGTGTGCTCTAGAGACTGTAATATGCAAGTGACATACATAATGTAGCATATATAGAGCAGATAGCTTATGGATTCAGGTTGTTAAAGTAAATTATGCTTATTAATCAGGCAGTTTCATTTAAATTCACAAGTAATTTGGGGACATTTCAGTTGAGTTTCCAGGAATGTGTAGTCCAATGTGAGTAACTGAGTCCACTTTTCCTCATAAACATATGTCACAATTCATTAAACAAAGCAGAGTCTAACATCTGTCTAATAATCATTATAAAGACAAAGAATAGTAATTTCCTAGCTCTTCAAACTTTCTGATATTGCAAAATGTTGACAGTAAGCTATTTTAACTGTAAGACTAAAACATTTCAATACTTCCTTGTGAACATATATTTTTACTTTTACTGTAGTGTCAAGAAGTGTCTTTGAAATCTATGCATTACTTCACTTCTTCCAAGTCATTCATTTTACAGTTCAGATTATATTTTGTCAAAATGTCAATAGCATTTCAAGGGCACATTTAATATTTAAACTGATATTTTAAATGAATAGCTATCAATTACCAAGTGAGTTTGTACAGAGTGTGAGGTAACTGCAAAGATAACATGTTGCAAAAAGTAGTATGTATCTTTTCATGTGCACTAGAGACTGACAGTTTCAAGTAACATAAAATGTAACTTTTACAGTGCAGACAGCTTGTGAAATCAGCATGTTAAACTGAGTAATACTTTTTAATCAAGCAACTACATTTAAGTGCACATGTAGTTTGAGAACATTTAAGTTGTGTTTCCAGGAATATGTAATCCTATGAGGATAAATCATAAAATATTTACAAATAGTCCTATTATACATTTCTTTTACCTAGCTTAGGTTGTTTTTCATTTTAATAACCAAACAACATTACTGTTTCTTATTATTTCTAATCTGTAAGGCTAAATTCACTTCACAGATTCACAGTGTCCTTAGAAACTGCAGCAGTTGTTTACTGTTGCTATGGCAACGCAAATAGAATGTGAAGAAAGCTTCACTTCTCTTAACCAACAGTACATTTTCCCTCCTTTTTTATATATATTTGTTAATACTAAAAGGAAATAATTCAAAGGACATATGTACATGAATGGAACATTTCAGAGTTAATCATGAACATGTCCCCAATCCCAATAAGCATAACAGTGACTATCATTAATTTAATAAATATTGTAATAACAATTAATTAAGTTCACTATTCCAAATAGTCTAGTTTAAAACTAGATTATTTTAGACTATTATTTATCTATGTATAGATAGTGAGTTATTAAATATATACAGACTATATTAGTATAGTAAATATGAGAGAATTTAGAAAGGGAGACAAGCTGCAGTTAAAATAAATAATGAGAAAAGAGAGAAGAGAGAGAAAGAAAAGAGAAAATTAAGAGAACATACACATATACTATGTATGCTAATTTACAGTATAAATATTTTATGTGCTATATAACCCTCCTTCTGTGAAAGAAAAGTACCCTGTTTTACATACCTGAGGAAATGTGAAAACTCTCGTGTGTCATCTATTTTCAAAAAATATAGATAAAGATTCCAGTAGTTAGTTACCTTTGTTTTAAAATACAAAGCAGTAAAATTGATCCTTTAAAGTAATGTTAAAACAATTCATATCATAGTAGATGCTATGAGAGATTTGGCTGTAACAGTATCAGTCTTTTGCTTCTTCTTTTTGACATCTGTCCAGACATTTGTTTCTTTTGTTCTCTTGAGAGAAGGTGACATCCAATCCATATCTTCTGGTAAAATAATCATATTATTAGTTTTAATAACGAAGAGGCTTCCTCTAAGTCAATAAAAGTCCTCATCTCGTTGGCATACAGTATTCTTATCTTAGCTGGATATGCAAGTTGTGCCTTGATGTTATTTTGTTTCAGAAACTTTATCACTGGCCACACTTTTTTCCTTTGTTCCATTATTCTAGATGAATAGTCGTTATCAAATCTTATCAGACTCTGTTTATATTTTAGAGGTGCCTTTCTCCAAGCAGATGTTAAAATCGGTTCCTTGTCCAAGTATGAAAGAAATTTGATAATTATTGACCTAGGAGGAGAGTTTGAGTTAGTGGCAGGTTTCCCAAAAGCTCTGTGTGCCCTTTCGATGCCAAAGGAAAGTCCTTCTTTTAAATTTAAAAAGCCAGGGATCCAGCTTGATAAAAAGGAAATAATATCCTCACCTTCTGTGTTTTCAGCTACTCTGAAAATCCTGATGTTATTTCTCCTCTCCCTATTTTCCAAGTCATCTACTTTATTAACCAACCAAGTGTTTTGTTTAAGAACAGTTCTTTCTGTTTTTCCTCTTCCTTAAGTCTGCTTTCTAAGTCATTTAGAGAACCCTGTATTTCTGTTATCCTTGTGTGGTGTTGTTGTAGCATTTCCTTGAGGGTGTCAGACTGTTTTTGACTGCTTGTTTTAAGATTTTCTAGGTTCTTTTTAAAATCAATCATCTTCAAAGACAATTCCTGCAGGGTAGATGCCATCTGTTGTAGTTCCTTCTTTAAGGCAGCATCCTGGTGAGAATTCCTTGAATTGCTCATTTTAACAAGTGAATATATCTCCAAGCTTTTTGACAGGAAATTATTTGTAAAACTTCACCAAAGTTTCTAATTATGTAAATTAGTCCTTTATCTATAAGGTTTTATACTTTGAAGAAAAAAAAGAATATTTTTTCCTGTCTTATTTAACTAGTTATATGGAGCTCTAAAATACTGCTGCTTTCAGTTAGCCATTCAGGCTCCGCCCCACAGATACTTTTTCAAAGTGAATACATCAAAATTCCATTGTAGAGAGCCACATCATAACCCTCTGGAATAACTTTTATATCATGTCCCTTCATAAAGGTGGATCTTGAGCACCTCACTGACAACAACTTCATCACACAGACCTAACTTGGCTTTCACCCAAGTCACAGCACCACAACTGTCCTTCTACATTTCAGCAACACAGTCAATCCTCACAAGTGACATGTATGTCACTTAGTCTTATCCATCTTTCTTTCCTTAACATTTGACACTGTTTCTAATCCTAAATTGCTAACTGAACTCTCATGCCTAGGCCTTTCCCAGCCTACATTATCCTAGTTCAACAGCTACCTTAGCAACATACAGTAGGCTGTAAAATGGCAATATACCTTCTCAACTTTCATTCCAGTTCCTCTAGGTGGCCCCAAAGGCTCAATTCTGACCTTCTTCTATTTAATACATTTATAAACAAGCTCCACTCAGCTACCAAACAAGCTATTATCATGCAATGTGCCAGTGATTCCACCCTCCTTTGCTCTGCAACAAGTCTTACAAAACTCCAATCACCAGAACATACTTTTCCTCTTTCAGCTTCTGGCTAATGAATACAAGCCTGCTTTTAAACCCTAGGGAGATAATGAAAGTTATACATACCCAAACCATTATTGGCATGAAACACTATTTTAATCTTATATCAGCCAATAACACTAACACAGACAAGCCAAACAACACAAAACCTAGTAGATATAACTTAGACAAAAAATCTGAAATTTGATCAGCACATACAGCAAGTCATAAAAAAGAAAAAAAAAAAAAATGGGTCAAACCTATACTTAACTAATGCAACAAGGAAAATCACTGCCCAGTCCCGCCTGCTTGACACACTAGTATATGCATATTTACAAACTTGCAAAGCACACAACAATCAAAATTAGAGACATGCTACAGGAAAGAAGCAACATTTGTTGCAAATCTCTCATATAAGTCTCATCACTGTCACACATTAAAACAACTACAGTGGTTATACCTAATACATCACTTAATTTAAATCCAGCTAGCCACAGCCCATAATTTTATCTGCAACCCCAATAATTGCCCTTCTCTAAAAAATCCTTTGGCATTATTCACCATGCAGAGATTTATACTTCAGTAAAAAAAACTTTCTGACTACCACAAAATCAAACAATGCAGCAGGAGGTGCTTTCCCTTCCAGTTATATCACCAGACTTTGGAACAAGTTATCATGTCCTCTAAAACAAAAAGATAAATGAAAGGCTTTAAACCCAAATTAAAATAACACCAGACTGACTCCTGGCTGTGCTGCATCTATATCACATAATCAAAGTCTTAAAACATTGAATCTGATATAGTCGAGACCATATCATCGATTTTTTAAAACTTTGAATATGTAAAAAAAAAAAACAAAAAATAAAAAAATAACTTACTGAAACGTTTCAAGCAGGGCGGCAAGCCCCCCTGCACCCCCCACATGGGGGGGGGGCTATACTCCTGATTCCCCCTGCTACATAAATATACCAAGTCTGAGATCGTATTGCAGTGCAGTAAAGGGAAATCTTCCCTTACAGAGATTTCCATTAAACCGTTTGATGTTTCAAAACTTCGATGATATAGTGCCGACCATATCAGTTTAGAAGTTTTGAAACTTTGACAAATCAGTATAGACCTGCTGTGCTCATGTACCTCACTGGGAAAATGTCAAACCTTCAAGCCACTACCATGTCAAGAAGACACCAGGCTTATAGACACCTTAAGCATAAACCATGAGCTGCTTACATAGCTGTACTATCTCCCTTCATTTCCCCAGAGATTTCTCCCTTTTTCCTCCAATTTCTCTAAATTGCAGCTTTTCCATCTCATCTTTCCCACCACATCTTCCCACTTCCCCCACTGTTTTCTCCTATTTCTCCATACTCTGCCTCCCTTTCTTCAACTGTAACATCAAGTTACAGTATTTTAATACTGGATTAAGTAAATATCGCTGTCAAAGTTCTTTATATTAATGTTTCCTTATAATTCTATGCATTAAATCATTGCTCTATATTGTTTTTATTCTCTAATTATTTATTTATTTATTTATTTGTCTTTGTTTACTGAGTAAGTCCAACTGATCAAAGCTCATTTTCAGAGGAGGCCTGAGTTGAAAACCTCCACTAGATGCATTTAAGATGCTTGTGACAAAACATTTTTTTTCACAAAGATACATTACACAGATAGTTCTTAAGACATCCAGTTACAAACAGCTAATTGTTCTGCAGTGACACTATACAAAGAGAAAAAAGTTATTTCATCTGCGGTGACGGTATACATAATATTAAATTATAAATACAGAAACATTTAGTATTTAAACAGTTCATCTGCAATATGCATGACAAGCAGACATTAGATATGACTTATAAGATATGAGTAAGGAGGGTCACACTATAGATGTTAGGAATAAATACAACTGTGATAAGGAGAGTGAAACATTACTCAGTACATTGCATAGTTGATGAGCCAAGGACAGTTGGGTAGGAATACTAGGGTACTTACTGAAACAGAACTTGGTTATAAGAAAGTGCTAGAATGTATTTAAAGGAGATGGATATAGTGGGAAGGTCAGAAAGAAATTGAAAAGTAAAGTGAGGAGTTTGGTAGAAGAAGAACGAGGAGGAGTGGTAGAAAGATTTGCTGTATAGAAGGGGACAGAGGTTGTAAGTGGATAGGGAGTGTGACCTGACAAAGGTACATGTAGTTACCCAGGCAAGAAGCATATGCAGTACCATGTGTGCTTTAGGTGTTGTTGAAGGTGGAAAGTTTTGTTGTCCTTTTTAGGTATGTTGGGATGGTGTTCTAGAATTTAAATATGCAATGGGAGTATAGTTTGTTGTATTAAGTAAGAACTTAGTAATTAAGCGAAGGTCTCCACCTTTCTGGTGCATGTAGAAGAGTGTGTGCAGTAATAATTTGGGTAGCTTAAACCAGATGTGTCTGGACTCTGCAGTGATGAGACCTATATGTAACAAATTTGGCTACTTTATTATAACAGGTGGTTCATTTAGCTGTAAGTGTAGTATTTAGGTTTGTAAGAATATGTGAGGCATATGGTAGGGATGGAAAAGGTAAGTAGATACTAGTGTTTTTCTTGTATCATCTGTCATACTGTATGGTTCTATAGAGGGAGGCAAGTTTCTGATATGTTTTTGAATGGCTTATGATATGTATTGGTCAAATCTGAGTTATTGCCAATTAGGATACCCAGAAGTTTTGTTTAGGTTACAGTTTCAATTTTTGTATTGTTGTATGAGGTTATTTTGAAATATTGTGCTTCATTTTGATATTGTCTAGGAGTAAAGAGCATAAGTTTATTTTTTTAGGATTTATAAGTAGATTTGCATTTTTTATCCAAGTTTTATTAGCAGTGAAAGAATGCTGGATGATGCTGGTATGGATGGGGCTGCACATATGAGGGTTGAGTCATCAGAATACTGAACTATTCTAGTGAGATGGGTGGCTGTATGTAGTTTTATAAAAATGTTGAAGAAGAGCAGCCTAATAATGATCCTTGTGGGACACTGACAGTTACTAGGAAGATTCTATTGCTGTTTGTTGCCTGTTAGTTAGATAGCTATGGAATCATAATGGAGAGGGCTGGATGAGGCTGAGAGAAGAAAGTTAATTTAGAAGAAGTTGAATGGTTACGGTGTCAAATGGTTTGATAAATATAAAAACAGTGAAGATACCAGGATGCATTCATTCCTGCATTGTTTAAGGATTTTGATGAAGTTGAAGAGATCAGTGGTAGTACTATGGTAAGGTCTAAAACCATGCTGGCATTTGGAGAGAAAGTTGTTAAAGTTAATGTACTACATAAGTTGTGAGTGGATATATTTTGCAAGTATTTTAGAGAAAGGCGATTGGATGGCAATAGGCATGTAGTTGGAAAAGTCTGTTGATGTGCCACCTTTGTGGAATGGTATATATAGGAATTTTTTTCCACATTGGATGAGACTTAGATCTCAGATATGGATTGTTTTATCAGTATGGATACTGGGAAAACCACACATCAGCTGCTATTTTTAAGTAATCTATTAGAAGTTGGTCAGCAGCTAAATAGGTTGGTTTTAGTTTTAGTAGGAGGTCTTATAGTCGATGTGGAGTCCAGGAGGAAGGAAAATGAATGTGACTGGTTAGTTGAGGATGAGGGAGGAGAGAGATATGAATTGTTACTATATTAATAAGAGATAGTACTGTCTGTATAAAGCTGGACTTGAACTGAAATGGTATTGAGTCGGTCTGGTGGTTTGGCTAGAATTTATTAGTTTGTTTAACAATAACCAAAAACAGTCTTGGATTTTTTTTGGTGTTTATCTTCGAGGTTGGTATAATAGGTTTGTGTGGTCCTTAAGAAGACTAAATACATGAAATGTATTTTGTTTTCTGTTTTTAAGGCAGTCTGTCTAGACTTTGTCTCTTTGAAGCATGTTTTTAGTTTCTTTAGTTAGTTAGCCATGGTGTAAGATTTGGTTTCACACTTTTTATTTGAATAGGGGCTAGGCTGTTAAGAATATTTATAAAAGTTTAATTGAAGTGTGAGAGAGTAGCATTAAGTGGTATGGATTTTTAATATGGTCCTGTTATATTGGGTCAGGGCATTTATTGATAAAGGTGCCTTTACTAAAATTTTCTTGTATTACATTTATGGATATAAATGATGTTTTTGGCTTGGATACTGTAGTTTCTCAGTGCATAGGTGGGAAGGTGGTCACTCATTGTGTCTGGCAGACATCCAAATGGTTGAACTATGTTCAGTTTGTTGGTAAGGATCCAATCTAAAGTGGAGTCAGCCTTTATATTGATTCTCATGGTTAAGGTGATTAGCTATGTAAACCCATATAAGTTAATGAATTCTGAGGGAGTGCCATTGTTGATCAGCTGCCAATCTATGCCTAGGTCACCCAGCTGTCAATCTATGTTGAGGTCACCCAGTACAATAGTTTATTTTTGAATATAGTAAGACATCCAGCAAAGGATATACTGGATATCCAGGAGGGGATATATTCTACCCTTGAAATATAGTGTTTCATTATAACACTACCTATTAGATCATTATTGTATGTTATCTCTATCTTTATTGTAGGGTTTCCTTAAAACTTTATGTAGTATTACATTACTGAATGTATTTTTATTCTCATTGTTTGGAGCTTTTTTCTCCAGACCTCCCCTGAAAAGGGGCTTTTCTTACCCAGTCAGGCTATCCAGGTCAACAAAAATGAACGAATGAAAGAATGAATGATGGAATGAATAAATAAATAAATACATAAATGCATTTTCAGTACATGGTGTGTTGGTGTTTTGAAACTTTTATGTAGGATGGCCTAAAATATTGAACAAAATGGTTAATTATGAATGATGTTAACTACATCAGACAGAAATTACTTAAAAAGTGTTTGTTAAATAAATTAGTAGATTTTCTGTAACACAAAGGTAAATGTTTTGATAAAGGTGCAATAGATGCAGATAAAAGTCCAACAATTAATCACAAGGAATGTTTTAAATTAACACAATTATTCTTGTTAGAAGAAAGTCATATTCAAAGCTTACTAGATTGCAGGCAATCTAATTTGTAGAAAGTGGTATGTGCTCTGTTCAAACTTGCACAGGTTCTTAACTGCTCATAAGGGGGCAGGGAGAGTTTGTTCCATCTTTAGGGAGGGAAAACTTGGAATCTTATCGCTTTTTATATAGCTTTTTAAATATGACTTTTAAAAGTAACAAGGCAACACATACCGTGTGAAAATGGAAACTGAGAAAAATGGCCAGGGAAATTGTCATTTTGGATAAAATTCAGTTACTGTTTCATAAGTACACTGCTTGGATGCCAACAAAGAAGAAATTTGGAGAATATGAAAAACAAAATCAACCAGAAAAAGTGAAGAATCCTGCAGCTGTTCAGCAAGCTTCAGCTTTGTCATATGAGATGGTGTCTAGTAATTTAGAGGGAAAAATAACTCAAGTATACTCAGAGGTGGTTAAAATAAATTAAACATCAAAGGAATATATCAACTCAAATGACAAAAAGCTGGAAAACAGAAGAAGCATTAGCTAGCTATTCAGATGAACTGATAAAACTTCAAAAGTAAGAGGCTGAAATGAAGGAAAGGCTGGCTTCTCAAGAAGTGTTGTTTCAAAAAATAGTACATAATGTTCTAAGTGAAATTTACAAAGATTTCTTCAAGCATCTGCAGAGTTGTTGGTTGCTTTTATTTTTTTCTCTCATTGCTGATAATTTTTAAATGGAGTAAAGCTGTCTGCTGTCTGGAATAAGAGAGACTGGAAGGAGAAAACTGTATTAATTTTAAGAAAGCACAAATAATCAACTAGACTAAGTATTCCACAGCAGAAATTGTTAATTGAAAGACCACATGCTTCAAACTTGGCAATAGGAAAGCAACCAAGACCTATATTAGTAAAGCTGCAATCATGTAAGCAGAAAGAGATGATCCTGAAAAAAAACTCTAACAGAAAGGAAACATACAAAACCTTGGAGACAGCAAAGTGTTTGTGGAAAATAATTATTTACTGTACAGCAGGCAGAAGAGAAATATATTCATCCCATCAATCAGGGAATGTCGAGAGGCAGGTGTGAGATTCAAACTATGTCTCTAGCTATCTTTAGAATATTTTTCCTGGAGGATCAAATACACTTTTGGATGCAGAACATGTTAAAGAAGAAATAAAAAGTGTATGCTACAAAAAATGAGCCAGCACACATAAGGGGATTCTGCTTCTCATTCTTCTGATAGTAAATCTCATAGAGAAACTGTCAGGAAAATGCTTGAGAAACATAAAAAAATGCACAGGAGTTGACTAGAAAACTCTGGAGTACCTTGGACTTGAATCAAAGTCTGGTGTTGGGAGAAGGAGAATATCAAAACGAAGACCAGCAACACTGAAATTAATGAATACGTGGGAGAATATAAAGCATCAATCCCATTTGTGAAATATTGCTTTGCAAGAAAAAATGGCAGAGAAAGACTGGAATTTGCTGGCTTTGTTAAACTTGTGAGGGGACTGTAAAGCATATACCCCATTTTATGTCATTAATGTTTAAAAGGACAATAAAGGGAAAAAAAAGAAGTAACTATAAGGAAAACAATTTTTGTTCCTATCTGTATTTGTATGAAATATTTCATGATAGAAACTGAAGACTCTTGTGTAGTGTGCAGTCAGGGATATTTTAAATGTAGGTGGAGTCTTCACTGACTGTTGCATAAGTTAAAGATATTAAAATAAACAAATACTTTTTATTAGCTGTACAAAATATGGGCTTTACAATATAACAAGATAAGATGCTGGACAACAGCAAGTGTAAGTTAAACTAATGCAGTGATCTTGGGCTGCTGGGGTGGGGTGTAAAATTGTACTGATAAAATTATACGTGGAATCAAGAGAGCAATTTCCCTTGATGTCTATATTAATGTCCTTGGCTTAAGCTATAAGCAAGTTTTTTTGAAAGCAAACAGGCTTGCAAAATACGCTAAAATGATCAAAGGCATAAAAAGCTAAGGTTCTTACATCTGCAAAGATATTAGCTTTTTTTTTCCATTAGAAACTACTCTCAGTGGGAGACATGAAGTCTGCAACTAAAGGAAGTTGGCAAGGAGAATACTGTACATAGGGTCCTGACTGAAAATTATAAAGATTTCTCCATGCATCTGCAGAGTTGCTGGCTGTTTTTTGTCTCTCATTGCTGATGACTTTTAAATGGAATAAAGCTGTCTGCTGGTTCAAACAATTTATTTTGAGCATTCTGAGCATTCTTTTCTGAGGACAATGCAAAGTTTAAAGGTACAATGGAAAACAGTTAAGTGAAAAATACAGTCTGAAATTATGGGAAGTGAATAAGAAATAGTAACCTCCCCAGCAGCCTTAAAATTTTAGTGTCTTTAATAGAACAGAGCACAATTTAGTTTTATTTAAAGGCAACCAGTGCACTTCTTCTTAGGGATACATGTTAATATTTTCTGAAAGCATGCAAGCTCTTTTGCATGTCTGGGAGGGGAATACAGATAAAAGAACCCAGCAGGCAGAAATCAGTGTAAGTGGGGAAACAAGCTGTAACATGCACATGTGAGCAGCTGCTGATCTGTGGCAAAAGAATGGAAAAGGTCTTGATAAATATGGATCATTGTAATTTTGTGGAGGGGATGCAAACATTTGACAGCCTTAATAGAGCAGTAATGATTGAGAGAAAAGTAGAATGTAAGAAAGTTCCACTGTTGCTGGTGGGTCATGATGCAGAGAAAGCATTTGACAAAGTAAACTGTGAGTTTATTAGTAGGCCAATAGAAGCATTTGCATTCCCTGATATGGTAGTAATGTTAATTAGGAGGATATATGAAGGAACACAGGCAAGAATTAAAGCAGGAGTGTTGAGGCTCATATACGTAACACAAGCAGAAGGTTATAATTCAAAGTGGAAAGGAATAATGATGAAGCGGGGGGAATTCAATAAATAAGGAGAGAAGGGATGTTTGGATGCAGATCCTTAAGGATGATAATAAGTATTCAGACTATTTTATTCATAAAGTTGCAGAAAGTATTTTAAGAACTAAGCCAACATGGGAATGGAGAAAGGAGATTTTGCCAATAGGGATGACTGCAAGAAGGAGTACAGAAAATAGGAAACAGGGGACTGAAATTTTATGGAGAAAACCTTCAAAGAACCAAGGCATTGAGAGCAAATAACTAAACAGAGAGAGAGAGATAATATAGTTGGATGAGGCCAAGAAGAAATTTGGCTGCAGGTTAGAGACTGATACTGACTTTTCTACCAGGAATTGATATCAGAGTAAAGGCAAAGAAAAAGGGATAAGAGAGTCCTAAGTGAAACAGCTACTCTGGTAGACTTTTCTGTCAAATCTAGAACAGAAGCTGATGTTAAAAATGATAATTAGTTGGCCATATACATATTGCATCATAACATATAAGAATCAGAGGTGGTTAGATAAGATTGGGAAGAGAGACTAGAAAAGCAATTTACAAGGCAACAATGTGAGGGCATATGTATGGCTCCCAAATATGCAACAAAGTGCAGATGGTTTAGGAGTTTTGCATGGAAGTATTTATATTGGTATTTTATACCCCAAGCAGACTTTAAAGAATTTTTCCTCAGATAGATAGAAAATATTGGAAGTGTGCTGAGAAAGAAAATTGTAACTGAGAACATGTTTTTTGGGAGTGTAATGAGTTGACAGATTTTAAAAATTCCCTACAGAATACCCTGTCAGTAATATTGGAGGTGCAAATGGTTATAATTAAGGAAATTATTCTTTTGAGCTGGGACACAGGATCTGAATTGCCTAGACACAGTAACCCCTTATAAGGTTTAATGCTATTGGCTACCAAAAGGACCAATTACCAGAAAGTGGAAATCAAAATTTAAACCAACTGTATTTCAAGTACTGAATATTGTAAAATAGATAAAAAAAGAAAGTGGAATCTTTAGAAAGTGGAAGTAACAAATTACACAGAAAAAATGTAAATTGCAGTAATTATACATGCAGAACAAATGTTCAGGAGGAGGAGGAGTGAGATTCAAGGGTGCACAACCTATGTAATATTGGAGTAAATTAAAATTGTTAAAAAGCACACTAAATGATTAATTATGATGTTTTTTCTACAAAAGCCTCAGAACACACTGTTCAGTCATTTCTTGATTGCCTGCATTTGTAGACTTATTGTCTTCGACTGCAAGCATCTGCTGATTGAGGACAACAGCTAATAGATTTACAAATGCAAGAAACAGCCTTTTTCAAATGCCAGAAAACTACAACTTCACATGCTTTCCATTTTCTAGGCTGGTTGCTTAATTGTTTCTGTTGTCGGCAGCATAAACTAAAAACATTAATCTATACTTCTACTGCTTCCACTATGAGCAAATGAAAGTGATGCACCAAGCATCAGAATCCTCATACTGCATTCACTTAAAATATCTTGCCAAAAAATACTTTTTAAAGCATTTTTGTTGGGGTCAAGCCTCCCTGCATCCCCTGATGTGTGGGTAAACCCCCCATACCCCAGAATTTATATATACCAACTCTGTGGTCACTCCAACTTGTAGAAGGAGGAAATTCTCCCCAAAAGGGAATAATGTCTGTCACAACTCACCAACAATGATTTCCCATGGAGGAACTCTGATCATTGGTAAGTTGAAGCTTGGGCATTTAAAGCTCTAGAGTTCAAGCTTTATCCACCAGTAGGTTACCCACTTCTGCCTGTATAAAATCAGGGGAAAGTATTATATTTTAATACACATATAATATGATTGATACACTTTTATATTCCCCAGCAGCCCAAGATCACAAAATTATATTGCTTATACCTAGCCTGTATCTTAATACAGTATAAACGCTGGATAAATTACAGTCAAGAGAAAGCACTTTTTTACTTCAATATAAACCAGCATAAACAGTGGTCACTAATAAGATTATCCCTAGCTCACATCTGAAATAAATCTACATACTTTACAATACAACATGCAATTTACTTCAATAAATTATAAATAAATAAAATCAAGAAAATTTTTTTTCTTTTAACTTATGCCTACAATCTATTAATTGTCTTTCTAAATATTAATGGCAATTTGTGAATTATGCTTTGAAGTTCTCCTACCAATTTAACATTGCCAGCAAACTTCCAGTCTTTTTAACCACTTCTTCTTGCCGAAGCCCATTTCTCATGTTGAAACTACATCTTATAGGAATGATATTTTACAGTTCTTCACTTATTTCTGAATTTTACGTTATTGCTGTTCTTCTTCCTCTCATATTGGTCACCCAACACCAGTTTCTAGTTCAAGTCCAAACTACACCTCATTTTTCTTGTCAGTTCCTGTGCTGTTTTCTTTCTCTCAACCATTTTTCTTTTGAACAATGGAAAGGGTTTCACTAGAAAGTTTTATCTATGAGCTTTGTTATTGTTGGGGGAATTAGACACAATGGTCCCTTCAGCTTGCTGGCTTACTTTTTTCCAGAGTGAACTTTTTATTTTCTTCTTAGCTTGTTCTGCACCAAAAAAGTTTCATTAATCCTCCAGGAAGATATATTCTATTGATGGGAAAATACAACAATTTGAATCTCAGATCTGCATCTCAATGTCTGATTCCAGGGATAAACTCAGTCTCTTCTGCCTAATCTACAGTTAATTATTTCCCACACTCTAGCATCCCTAATTTTTAATGCTATCCCCTTACATACACACACACACACACACACACACACACACACACACACACACACATATATATATATATATATATATATATATATATATACATATATATATATATATATATATATATATATATACACACACACACACACACACACACACACACACACACACACACAGACACACACACACACACACACACACACACACACACACACACACACACACACACACACACACACACACACACATATATATATGTATACAGATATTTCAAGCATAGGTGTCAATACCCTTCTAGCCTGCCAATATACCAAAACAGCTGTTCCCATAATAAGTGTCCAGGCTGTTCTTAAAAATATCTAAACTAGTGCTTGCTTTAATGTAATTTGGTAGTCTGTCCCATGTATCAGCTGTACTCTCAGAGAGCAAGTTAGTACACTTCTCATTCCTATAGAATCTTCTACATAGTTTGGTGATTCTCTACTAGTTTTTGATAACCACAAACATTCCCAGAGGTAGTTGTCTCTAAATGCCCTATATACCTGAATATCTATATGAGACACTGTACAAGTTCAAATATTTTAGTCTTTATTCATAACTTAATTTTTCACATCCATGTTTTTTATAAGGTTTCCATATTGTTATTCCATACTCAAGTTTAGGTCTAATGTAACTAACAATGACTTCATTATTTCTGATTTCCTAGACTTTATAAATCTTTTTATGCAACTTATAGTTCTATAACTGTCATTAACCAATTTGGTTAATATGATTAGAAAAAACTCAAAGGTGGATCCACCCGTATACCCAGGTTCTTAAATGAATCTACAGTTTCAATCACTGTGTGCTGTATTAAATATTCACCTTTCAATTTATGTCTCCAATATCTCATATGCTAAGGTTCTGATGTATTTATCAGCATATTATTCTCCTGTTCCCAAATGGTCAATTTAGTCAAGTACTTTTGCAGACATGCCAAAGCTGTAACACATGTAATCAGTTTACCAGTTTCAAGTCATCTGCATACAGACTGTAGAATGCCTTAGATGAAAAGGATAGGTCGAAAAGATACAGTCTAAACAACTATGGTTCTAGGACAGAGGCCTGTGGGATACCCTGACAGTAATCAAGAATTCTACATGTCACAATTGTATCAGCAGCAGATCTTTCTGATGCTGAGACTGCATCTTTACAAATATAGGCCTTGGCTTCTTTCTCATGACCAAATTTGGTGCATACACACAGTGTGCCTTTTCAGTTAAGAAATCCTGATATGGAATACCAGTCTAGTTGCTTATTTGTACTTTCATAAAATTAATTGTCTTCCTTTCAGTTTCTCTATTATAGCACAAAATTTCAGTTTTTATCTGGGTGATCTGTCTTCAAACTCCATTGTTTCTTGAAACAGTTCTTCTGAGAAGGCTAACTAATATTTAACCAATCTTCCCTTCATTTCATCCTCTGATTTCTACAATTTTAATCAGCTCATCGACTAGTCTTCACAGCATTTTATCATTTGACTTTATATACTTCTATTCTTTACAGCATTTTATTATTTGACTTTATATATTGTTCCTCTATCGCACTTATTTTAAACTCCTGCAAATGCATTTCCTCTAAATTACTTGAAGCCATCTCCTGTACAGAAGCTGAAAGCAGGCTTCCTCCTACCAGAGTTTTTTTTTCTTCTTTTCTAGCTGATGTTCTGCATCCAGGCAGTGAGGTTACTAAAAAGTAACTGAATTTTACCCAGATTGCTAGCTTTTACTGGCAACACCAGTTTTACATTTCACAGTAGGAAAGCTTTAATGAACCTGCTTTTCAGGGTGTAGCCATCTTGGAATGCCCAGTATCTTATTACGTTTTATGTGTTTTTGAGATGAGAAAGATTTTTTTTGGTTTAAGGATCTTAATTCCATGACAGTCTCTTACCAAGAAAGGAGGTTAGATGAGTCAGAGTGTTTGTTTTCATATAAGAGTTAGAAGTATACTCTACTTGTGTAGTGTCTATTTCTTGTAGGGCTTTGCAGTGATGAACACATGAGTAGAGATTACTGGCAAATGTGATTAGGCATTAAATATGCATGTTGGAAATATACCTGTCTTGCACGGGCCTGTGGACATGTAGTGATCAATGCTGTATCACTTAGATTGTTGCTCTGTGCATTTAACTGCAGCTTTTTTCACTGGATTTGACAGCAGTTTTAGTATTAGTGGCTCAGCACATTTCACACACACCTTTGATGCCAGGAAGATCAGAAGACTTTCGTTCTACACTCACACCGAGTGCTTAGATTTTCCCAAAACAAATGCTATGGTGCAGCATTAGAAAAGTCCTATGCTCCTGTGATGCTGGATTCAGATGGAATGTTAAACTGAGATCTCATCTGAGATGTTGGTAGTCTATTAAACCTTATCACTAACTGAAACAAGAAGGAAAATCTTCCCCAGTGTCCTAGCCAAACAGCCCCATCTGTATAAATACTACTACAGGTCTCCCATGAAAAGAGGGCCACAAACCTAGTGGGACAAACCTAGTCAACAAAAGTAAATAATAATAGAGACACTACATAATGCTCAACAAATGTACAGACTGTGATTTAACAAACAGCTACTGTACTGTTTCAGGGCCCTCACATAATTTTAGCACCAAAGTCCAATCCTTAAAATAAGGCCTTCTATGCATTCATGCACTTTATTGTACACCTGATTTTCTGTGTTAAGATTCTGCATTGCTCAATCTTGGATTCATGCTTGTGGGTTTACTTAGCTCTCAACCCCTTAGCACAAGAAATATTGACAAAGTCTTAAATAATGGGAGACAGAGGCCCAAAAATAGGGACAAATTTTAAATATTCTGTCTGCAGATCCAAGTATTTTATAACTTTATGTCTCTCTACACAAGACACTGTAGTCACTAGGTATGGCGATTTCAATAATCAATGCTACTTTTGTCTTCTTTTCTTGGACTACTATATCCGGTTTTCTAGCATCTATCTTTTGAACTGTTGGGATTGGGTGATCCCATGTGATATAAACTTCATCATTTTCTATGATTCTTTGTGGCTCGTGTTTCCAGTGTTTTTCAGCCACTTTGATACCATAATGTCTGCACAATCTCCAGTGTAACAGTCTTGTCACATTATTATTATGCCTTTCAGTATACAGTCCCTCTGCCATTAGTGCATTGCAGCCATCAACAAGGTGTGTGACTGTTTCCAATTAGGTTTTACAAAACCTACATATATCTGTTTCTTCCACATGTTCAATGGACTTTGTAAACCAGTGTGTAAGTAGCCCACTATCTTGGGCTGCCAATATTAGCCTTTCATTTCTTGATGTGAATTCACCTTTCTTTAACCATTCCTGTGTTCATTCTTGATTGACACGAGGCTCTTCCAGAAGTTTTCTATACATGCAACAATATTTATGTTTTTCCACATTTCTTGCTTTCTCATCTGATCCTTCACCTTATATTCTTTCTTTTGTTTTTTAGCACATTCAGTTGCTGCCTGGTTTTTATCTACTTCTGGTTTAATTTCCATTCCTGCTTGACGTCGATATGCTTCTGCTAAATTAAGCAGAGATGTCATCTTAGATTTATTCTTCTCATGTTTTCAAAACTTTCACTACATTTGGATCCTGTGAGGTCAGTAGATATGTGTGGAGTCCCACGATTGTAGATCTATGCATGTAATCAATTTCAAGGAGGCCCATCCCTCCTTCGGAGCAGGGAATATATAATCTTGGTATACACTGATTTTTATAAATCATTTGGTAAGCATTAAGCATCCTTCTTGTTTTAATATCTAATCTATCCAACACTTTTTAGGGCCAGTCAATCACTCCAAAACTATAAGTTAGGACAGGAAGAGCAAACTGATTTATGGCTTGGATCTTGTTCCTAGATGTCAGTGCTGTTTTCAGGATTAATTTAAGTCTTCCAAAGTACTCCTTACTGAGCTTTATTCACATTTGTTCATGTTTTATTGCTGATCCTTCATCAATTCCCAAGTATTTATATACTCCCTCTTGCTCAAGTTCTTTTAGATCACATTCTTGTCCCAAACTGATGTTTTCCTGGTGCTGCATTTTTCCTATTTTAAAGGTTGGTTTTGTACATTTAACAAGACCAAATGACATTCCAATCTCATCTGAAAAAGTTTTGAAAACCTGCAGCTGTGCTTTCAGTTCCTCATCTGATGAGATGTACAGTTTTAAATCATCGACAAAGAGAAGATGAGAAGTCATTAGACTTTGCTGTTTTCTAGAAGCCAAATTGTAGCCATGATCTAAGCTGTTAAGTAAACAGCTTAATGGATTAATGGCAAGGCAGTATAGCAACAGTGATAAAGAATATGTATAGTAGTATAGAAGAAAAAGACAAGATCAGTGGAAGTAGGTAACAGCAGTTTTTACCTAAGAGATACAATGATTTGGTGACAGAGTGAAGTAGATGGTAATGATTTTTTTTCATGTATCTATTATACATAAAGCATTTACAAGCTACTTCCTTGAAGAGGTGCTCAGAAAAAGACTTTTTGAACTCTGACAGAGTATTTTGATGCCCTATTTTCACAGGGAGTTTATTCCATAGACCTGGACTAGTTCTGGAGAAGGCTGTTTCATCAATGGTTATCTTGAAATATAAGGCCTCCTGGGTATTCCTTGGAAGTATTACTGCTTCCTGATATGGGGATTTCTTTTAAGAAGGGGACAATAACTTCCTTTTAGAATTTTATTGAGTGAGGTGCTATGTAGATATGTGGGTCATTCAGTCAAAGTGAGCCAGTGCAGGTCGTATAGAATGATACAGTGGTATACCCAAAGGTCAGCGGATATGACAAATCTAGCAATTTTATTTTCTGTGACTTGCAATCTTTGAGTATTATTTGCAGAGTGGAAAGAGAGTATTCCAGTTTTTGGAGAAGGACCTTCTTAGTCATGGCTGTATGGGCTATAGGCGATAGAAGATGTGTAATTTTAAAGAAGAGTTTTAGTTGCAAGAGGACTTTATTAGTGATATAATCAATATGGGTAGTAAAGGATAGAGAGGAAACAATGGCCAAACCTACATATTTGCAATCAGTTACATAGGGAATAATGGTTTATGACTGAGCTAGTAATGATTAGAAGACTGGGAGCTTTATGAAGTGTGGAGAAAAACATTTTATTTCTGTGTTTACTCAAAAATTCATTCATTTCAGACCATTGATAGAGATAAGAGAAGAACTCATAGGTTCACTGATGAGTACTAAGCTAACAACCTCAAGAGGCTTTTTTAAGCCTAACTAGACTGTTGAAGTTGAGCTTGAAGGATGGTGGGACATCTGTTTGCTTGGAGCAATTGTGTGTTATCAGCGCACAGTATAAGGTCAAGTTCAGATAAGTCTTCAGTAAGGTCATTAATGAATAAAGAAGATAGTAATGGCCCTAAATATGAGCCTAGGGGACACTGGCATTAAGGTTTCTGGAGACGGACATCTGGTTGTTGAAATATGCTTGAAATATCCTATTGTTGAGGTAACTATGGAACTAGTTATATCAAAATTTAATTTCTATAGTTTACTAAGAAGAATTAACATGGTGACCATGGAAAGTGAAATCAGATTGGAGGAATCAGAAAGCAGTCAAAATGCAGCTAGTATAGAGCATGAAATTATCCTTAGATAGAAGGACAAGCCTGCTCTTGTACTGCACAGTGTCTGGTACTAGAAGGATAGGTTAGTAAATGGGAGCTCCTACTGGGCATGTACTAAGAAGAGGACCATCAGATCTAGAGGTCGGTTAATCACTAATGGCACTGCTGCAGGGGAAGAACTCACAAATCTATATCTCATCACTACTTTTCACATCAGAAAGAGGTTGCAGCAGACTGACTTGTAATTGCTGTTAAGAGGAAGGCTTCTACTTCATGGTGTGTCTTCAACCATAATGAAGAAATCTGCCCAAGGGTCTGGTGAGGTGGATGCACAACACATACTTCCTAAAATGGTGCTGCATCAGCTGGTTATGGAAGAGGAGATGCAAGGACACTGCAGTATCTGTGATGGTGTTCACATGCCTGGTAATTACAAATGAAGATGTGTCATTATGTTCCAGTCATAGGTGGGATATATGATATCTGGAAGCCTGTATCATATGGCTTATGGACAGGACCTTCTCTATCAAAATATTAGTATATAGGCAACTCTGCACCATCCATGGGAGGCTTGGGCATGTTAGTTTACTTCTTGATGACTTTTTAGATCACTGCAGTACATTGCTATATGTTCACAAAATTGATTGCCATTGTTGAGAGTTGTTGTATGTTATTGCAGCCTTACACTATGTTTGATTTTGAGAAGGTGGTCCTTAATGCAGTGACCACTGTGCAGGTACTCATGTGCACTGATGTATGTTCTACCTTGGATAGATCCTGTGATGATGGGTGTCCAGCTGATGTATGTTACAAACTCAGCATTCCAGTTGAGATGAAAAGGCACTCTTAGTATTGGCATTCTTGGCCCCATCAGACATAACAGCTACATTTAGTGACAAGCAGGCCCACTGTTCTTGTACTGTTGAACCATTATACACTTGTTTCAATGATGTGTATATTTGTGGTAAACTGTACTGATATGGGACATGCCTCCCACATTCCTGTTGTCTGCCCCCACAGTTCCTACTGACATTCTGATCAATGGAAGAGCTGTCTATGACCTTGCCCTTGCTGCCCCGTACAAAAAATAGTAAGGAGGGGTGGTGCATGCAGTTATGCACCATGTGCCAATCCTAGAACACTGTCCTACATGAACTGCTGTAGGTGGTCACCTATAAATATATGGATTCTATTCTCTGGGCTGCCCCTACCACCTAAGAGGCAGCAGTAAATACAGTGCCAGGAGGCTGTGTCACACGTCATGTTCAATAGGGCTCACTAACCCATGCTGGACAACATGTGAGCCATAGCACACCATCTATGTGTAATTCTCCCCTACAATGGTGTCCCTGTCCATTTTGGTATATTCGTCCCCTCTATCCCTCTTCCACCCCCACCTTCTGTAATGTCCCAGGCCAGTCCAAGGTGGGTGTTATGTAGTACACATTGTGTGACTGTTAGGTGACCTGTCTTCATATACCTGGTTGCTATCTACATTCCTGTTAATTGTGGTGTGTGTGCGCGCGTGTGTGTGTGTGTGTGTGTGTGTGTGTGTGTGCGCGCTCGCGTGTGCGTGCGTGTGTGCGTGTGTACATGTATGTGTGTGTGTGTGTGTGTGTGTGTGTGTGTGTGTGTGTGTGTGTGTGTCTGTGTGTGTGTGTGTGTGTGTGTGTGTGTGTGTGTGTGTGTGTGTGTGTGTATGTGTGTGTGTGTGTGTGTGTGTGTGTGTGTGTGCGCGTGTGTGTGTTTGGTTTAACTGGACACTGTGTTATACCTCGCTGTCTACTGTCTTTGCTGTGTGAACCTACCACGTTACATTGTGATGTGCTGACCTGTTTAGCTGTTACACCATCCTGGTTTCTGTGACTGGACTTCCACTGCACCTCAGCTACAGGCCATTGTGACTGCTTCTTCTCCTGTACTCCATGGAACTGTGGGCTGCTGTTCTTTCTGTATTTGCTACTTGTGAGAACTCCCTACTGTAATTGTGTACTTGCGTGCTTCTTGCTATGTCTTCCCTAGGTCCCATTTCATTGTGTGTGTTTACTTGTGTACATTTCTTTTTCTGTTTCCTGAGACTTTCATTTTGGACACTATGTAGACTGCTTTGCTCCACAGTTGTGTTGGGGGACTGCTATATATATCTGGCCTCCCCTCCATTTCCTCTTTTTTCCTCCACAGCTGCATTATGTTTTGTTGCTTGGACATTGAATGTCATTTCCCTTCTTGCCTTGATTTGGATTTTTACTTATGTTTATTGTTTGATGAAGAATGCTTAGTTCAAACATCAGTAAAGCACTATTTTGGTCCAGTGGCATGGTGCTACCCTTATTAGTTCAGGATTCTGCTTTTTCTTTGAGTAATACAAGAGATGTTTTATTGGAACTTCTTGCCATTGTGTTTACTGCTACCTCCATCTTCTCTTACATTTAATTTAAGACTGGCCCAGTGTTCTTTTTGTGTACTATATGGGTCTGCTGCCATGCTTTCTGGAAGCTGCAGTATGGCTGGACTGCACTATGCTACTCTACATTATTAGGATGAGTTTTGTCTGCTTTTTCAGCTTGTGTACCTTGTGTGATTTGAAACTATTTTTTTTTCTTTTCAGCAAGTTTGTTCTCATTAGTGTAGCTGGTGAGCACCCACTATGCTGTATCTCACCCTCTGCTCATGGGTCTGCTATACAGACCTAGCCATCCACTCTCCCAGGGCAAGGCTTCGGCTTACACCTGGTTCCCATCTGCATGATCTCAGTTCACTATTTTCTATTAGTGTTAAAAATACATATAGGTGATTTTTTTTTATTTTCCATCACCTTTCAGCTCCTTCAGTTCAGCATTTTGCTCTTTGATAGGTTTCTGCTCTTGATATGAACACCTTGTCAACAAGCAGCAGAGGAGAGTAGTGCTTCATTCCCATGTAGGTTAGGTCATGTAGTTACAATATACACAATCAATTAAAGAAAGAAGTTTGGAGATAGGAGTGAAAGTATGAAAGACTGCTATACTACAAAAATGGACTGAAGCTGTAAATGACATAGTTCAAACAAATCACGGTGTAAGTACATTTTATTAAACAAAGGAAAGGAGAGAAGCTTACACTGAGTGTAAAAAGTTGCAAAAGCAATGTAAAAATGTAATGGATAAGTAAGGCTTAAGAGTATGTTGCATGTGTAGAGAAATTTCTTGTGTTGATGAAGTTAATCCCAGTGATGATTGTATTTTAACATGATTACTTTTAATAAAAAAAAAATCCCAACTATTTTTGATAAGTGATATGAGACCATTTAAATCCACCTGAACTATTACCAAATCTTGCAGATAGGACCTTGGTTTAACTCATCATCTGAAAAGCGGCACATCAGGAGTGCAGTAACTACTTTATACTATACTACAGCGTAAGTTCTGAAACAGGTAACAGGAGCGGCCTTAGGTCAACTGGTGCCCTAGGCAAAAGGGCTCCATGGTGCCCTCTACCACACCATCTGGTGCCCCCATCCTGGTCTACCTACACAAAATAAATAATAGAAAAGTGCCCCTGCTACAGCGGCACCCTAGGCAGCCACCTAGCTGGCCTATGCCTAAGGCTGGCTATGGGTGTCCAAACACCTAGCCAAGGGATAGAATCTACAGTCTTCTGATCTGCCCAGTATCAAAGACAAGCATGCTCCTTCCTGAGCTGCTGACACTGCTCTTACTTAACTAAAGCTACACTCCTGCCTTCCCTTATTTATGTCCACTCTGTATCCATCCTAAGGATGAGCAATGATCTGCTCTTCATACAATAAAACTGGTAGATGTCAGTGCCTATGGTGTAATAAGAAACAAGTTAGCTTTGCTACAAAGGTGTTTTTCACTATGCAATTCAGATGTAGTAGTTATTACTAAAACATGGGTCTGATCCCATAACATAGTAGCGATTAGCAAAATATGGCTCTGATCCCATAATCATGGCACAGAAAGACTGCTACTTCTATACAGGCAGCACAGGTAGCATAAAGAGGCAAGCAGTATTACCACCATGTCTAAGTCCTCAGTGTAATGTTCTCCTTTGCTTATGTAACTCCTTCATCCCAAACTTCTGGAGTGTCTCACTGACTCAGTTCAGAACAACAAAGTGAAAAGTATATATACACACATATATATATATATATATATATATATATATATATATGCGACAAAAAAGGCTTCAGCGTAGACAACCATGTAAATCCGAATTGTATCAACTGTCAAGATAACTTATACTAAATCCATAAGAGAACTGTTCGTTAAAAACAGAACATATTTTATTGTGTACACTTCAGGTAAGCGCTTTCACGACTGCTTCATCAGACCTTAATACAACACAATGTTACACAGCATTTAAATACATTTTAAAAATTCTCAACCAATAGACTTTGCTAAACGTCATTCCTAAACGTCATTTCCTGCATAATGCTATAATATGAACCCATGCTGTTTGAGGTAGTTTCAAAACAAAAAATACTTTTTTGAAAACGAGAACAACAACAACATCACTGCGTTTGAACTATAATCATCGCGGATGTCTATGTGCAAACACATTGTTGTATCCAAACACCTCAGTTTCCAATAGTTCTAACTGTGCAATAAAAATAAAAAAGTAATCATAAAAGCATAAAACCGTAACTTCATAACGTGAAAACATAAAAACATAAAAGCATAACAATACTAATACACATACTTAAATCCTCTTGCAATGATCGAATTCACGTGTAGAAATCTTTGCATTCAACTACTCTCAAAAGATTCCTATAATCAGCAAAACATAGTGATAAGATTGACAATCTGTACTAATACTAAGACAGAATAAGGGAGCTGTTATGTTTGTTTCTTAATTTAGTGTTGGAAAATAATGTATTCATGTTTGAACAAACTTTGTTTTCCCAGTGTGATGGCGTAGCCATGGGCACGCCCTGTGCCAATAGTTATGCGAATACTGTTTTAGCGTTATGGGAAGAAGATATATTATTTGATATGCCCAGTTTTAAGAACAAAGTGTTGTTTTACAAAAGGTTTGTGGATGACGTCTTCTTCATCTGGGACGGAGAGTTAGATCATTTACAGCAGTTTGTTGACCAGATGAATGGCACCACCAGTTATTTGAAATTCAGTATGGCAGCATCCACCACTAAAGTGAATTTTCTTGACGTTAGAGTGGAGATGTCCAGGGAAGGGTCCTTCCAGACTTACATTTATAGGAAGGAATGTTATAGGAATTCTGTACTCCACAGGAGTAGCATGCATCCAAATTATGTGTTTCGTAATGTCGTTAAGGGGCAAGCTATGAGGACCTCTAGATTGAATAACACAGATGATGGTTTTGCTTACGAATTGAATGTTTTGAAAGGTAGGTTCAGAAGTAGAGGATATACCACAGATGACCTTGAAGGAAGTCTGAGTGAGATTGATAACCTAAGGTCCACTAGGGCCAAGCCCTATTATTCTGAACAGGATGAAGAACATGTTGACACTAAGTCCAATTATTGTACTGATATAAAGATACCGATGTTTTACACAGTTGATAGGAGTAACATCTACAACATTTTTAAGAAACATTGGGGTATTTTATTGACAGACCCCCGTATAGCTGAACTAATAGGGGATAGACCCAAATTTAGGTACAGGAATAAAAAGAATATTAGGAATATGATATGCCATAAAAGAACTGGACAGAGAGTTACTGAAAAGATAGGTACTTTCCCCTGTGGCACATGTAATTATTGTACCTATATTAATAGTACTGCTAATTTTATACATCCCAATACTGGTAGGGAGTTCAAATTTAAATGTTCAGCTGATTGCAATTCTAAGCATGTGATATATTTAGCTGTGTGTACAGCATGTACTTCATTCTATGTTGGAAAGACAGGTCATTTAAGAATAGGATTAGAGAACATCTGTATAACATCAGGACAGGATTGGTGAATAATGCATTGGCCAAGCATGTAATGTCTACTGGACCTGAACATCAATTTGAGTTTATGGTAATTGACACCATCCTACCAAACTTTAGAGGAGGGAATGTCAATATGGTCACTGAGGAAAGGGAGATGAATTGGATCATTCGACTTAGAGCAGACGTTGGGAAGGGACTTAACGAAAGAATTTCGATTAAGCCAGTTCTTCGAAATCGGAGTCTAAGGGTCAGATGAACAGCCACATTTGGTCTTTTTAGGAGGTTATAGTTTTTATATTGATTGCGCATTTAGTTGTCTGTTGAGACAATTATTTCATCTATTATTGCGCTGTGCCTTATCCATTAAGGTTGTGTATTCACTAGTTTCCCTGGACAGGTTGACCAGATTTTAACTTCATTAGAGTATGGATATGTTGTGTTCACGTCATCGTCAGGTTGAACATAACTTATTTTGGATTGCATCGCTCTTGTATTATGGAGTCAGGATGTTTGCCTAAATGATTTGTTTTTATTGAATTTGTCATCAGTTCAGTTCGAGCTTGCTATGAGGTATTGTTAAGCTCATGGATGTTCATGTGAGCGCTATCGTCGTGATCTAGTACTTTGGTTGAAGTTTGAATTTTTTGTATTTATAAGATTAATTATTACTAGTATTTTGGTAGATGGTGACCTGATTAGTAGATTATTGTTTGGAGAGGCCATGCTGAGGATTGGACATGGTCACACGATAGTGTTATTGTTTAGCATTTTGTGCACAGATTTTGGATTAAGGGGCTGTGCCATGATTAAGAATTATTATTTCCGTGAATGTTAGGAGAGCTTTTTTAGTAGTACTAGTATAGACAGTGTTTTTTAATATATTATAACTACAGTATTCCTTATCATGGGCTTTAGTGCTGAGTGTACGTGCCTTTGAATAGGAAACTAATAGGTTACTAGCATGTCGGCTGTTACCGTTGATTTATGCCAGATTTAGCAAAATAGTACTCAGCACTATTGGGTTTTACAATAGCAACACATCATGTCCCTTTAAGGGCCGCAGTGAGATATGGTCCATGACAAGTTTTTAGTAGTATAGGCGCTGAGTGCATGAACGTATTAGTACAGATTGTCAATCTTATCACTATGTTTTGCTGATTATAGGAATCTTTTGAGAGTAGTTGAATGCAAAGATTTCTACACGTGAATTCGATCATTGCAAGAGGATTTAAGTATGTGTATTAGTATTGTTATGCTTTTATGTTTTTATGTTTTCACGTTATGAAGTTACGGTTTTATGCTTTTATGATTACTTTTTTATTTTTATTGCACAGTTAGAACTATTGGAAACTGAGGTGTTTGGATACAACAATGTGTTTGCACATAGACATCCGCGATGATTATAGTTCAAACGCAGTGATGTTGTTGTTGTTCTCGTTTTCAAAAAAGTATTTTTTGTTTTGAAACTACCTCAAACAGCATGGGTTCATATTATAGCATTATGCAGGAAATGACGTTTAGGATTGACGTTTAGCAAAGTCTATTGGTTGAGAATTTTTAAAATGTATTTAAATGCTGTGTAACATTGTGTTGTATTAAGGTCTGATGAAGCAGTCGTGAAAGCGCTTACCTGAAGTGTACACAATAAAATATGTTCTGTTTTTAACGAACAGTTCTCTTATGGATTTAGTATAAGTTATCTTGACAGTTGATACAATTCGGATTTACATGGTTGTCTACGCTGAAGCCTTTTTTGTCGCATTTTCTCATCTATTTCTTCAAGCGTAGCATTTACCTGCGTGGAAGTGGATACGTTTATTTGTTGTTCGATATATATATATATATATATATATATATATATATATATACACACACACACACACACACACACACACACACACACACACATACACACACCCTTCCCCAAACAATGACCAGCACTCTGAATAAATATTCAAAACAGTTCAATAATCATTTCACCAAAAAGCATAGCAGCAAACATGAATGTCTGGTGATACACACACACACACACACACACACACACACACACACACACACACACACACACACACACACACACACACACACACACACACACACACATGCACACACACACATACACTAGCAAATAGCCAAATAAATGCACAGACTTCACAACCAAGAGTGCATGGTCCAAAAGTACACTTCCCCAAAGAATGAGCAGCACTCCAAATAAACATTCACCAAAAAGCATAGCCGCAAACACAAATAGATGATCACAACCTGGTTTCACCCACTGGTGTCATCAGTGTGATCTAACATACCATAAGGACAGCTATTTATAAACTTTTTAAAAAGACATCACATTACACTAAACAAATCATTTCAAATTTCTAGTCATCCACGTTATACACCCTAATATACGAGGTGGAGATATTGAGAATCAGACTGAAGGCATAGAGCAGGAATGGATTCTTTTACTAAATGCTGAGAGACCTCCAGGGTTAAATGGGATGATGTCTCTGAAACCGTTTTTAAAGGCACATCGCCTTAAGCACTAGGGAGTTTTCACATACATATATACACATATATATTTATACATATGTATATATATATATATATATATATATATATATATATATATATATATATATACATATACATGTAAATATTTATTAGTTTTAAGCATGCATTATTACAGTATTTTTAACTACAGGAGCTTTCTGTTTTTAACTGTTGTTAGTTATCATAGTTATATTTGTGTATACTTTTAAATATTTAAGTATGTGATTAACTTCAAGTGGTGAAACATCAATTAATTTTCTATGATATTTAAATTGCTTTCTGTTGTATGCCATTTGTCTGATGAAGCGATATTGACTATCACGAAAGCGCTCACTTTTTCTTTGTGTTTTGCATTAAATGTTATTGGTTCATGGACGCTTTGGTGCAGTTTATTATTATTTTTCTTTGTGATTACTCTTTTTCTGCACCATTCTGTACCCGGAAGCCATTTCCATTATATTTTCTGCTTTGCATTCTTATTCGGTGTAAGGGATATGCTACCAATGTTCTACATGAATTCATCTGTCCAAGAAGAACTACTACGAGGTCTGAATGACCATTTTCTCCGTATCCTAAATGTGCAAGAGAATCCACTATTGGATATAAACTCTATTTGTGATGTTGATACTGATAATAATACTAACAACCAGCTACTAGAGTTTCAGAAGCAGTATCGAGACCTTGAGAATAAAATGTATAAATGCAAGAGATTGCAATGGCAACATTTACATTTACAAGCATCTCTTGAACACAAAGTTATTCTGCGAGGTCTCAGGATTCTAAATATGCCCAGTTATTGGGAAACATATCCGGATTTGCTTAGGAGGTGGCAGGAACTAAATCTACAGTTTAATTTTCAGTACATACAGTTACTTGTTGACTTTTTTCTCCCTATGGAGCATTAGTTGAAGAATGATATTATCGCATCGGAACATAGGATTTCTCCACTTTTTCATTAGATGTTATGAACGATAAATTGGATCAACTACAAGACAGTATAGCATCTTATGAAAAAAGAGTACAGTTGACTAAACTCAAGAAGCTACATAGACATATAAAAGATTTTGAGAGAAATAATGTATTTTCTTGGCCAAGAGAACAGACTAGGTATGTGGCCAGTGAGAGTGCTCGCTCCAACATTGACTACTCTTATAGCCAATCTGATGCCAGATTGAATAAACCTAGCAATACGTTGCCTCCTCAGACGTACATAGCACAGCGAGAAGTATCAGCTACATGCATAGAATATGTAGCTACTGTTTGCCAGGAGCTTGTGCTAGCAACAGTTCTTCAAACAATCTCAATGACTGTAGACCGAAGGAGACAGGAGCGGCTTCGCAAGATTGACGAAGAGGGGATGCCACCAACAATAATGACGGCACTTTTTTATAACACAAAAAAATGACAGGTTTCGTATTGACACAACCGTTGTCCATCAATACCTGTTTGAGGAGTCTAACCAGGCAAGGGAAGGCTCAGAGACATTGGAGTGCAGAGCGGAACTCCCAATATGCCAAACAGAGGCGAGTTTAGATTCAGGTTTGATTTTTAACATATCTTCTGTTACGCTCACTGAAGAACAGTCTGAATTATTGAACAAAGGCCTCTCCTTTATTTCTGCAAGGAGGGCAAACCATGTTGACATGTTAAAAGACTTGAGATTGCTGGGCAGAAATCTGTCATTGAAAGATTTGTTTGCGTCTAATAATGGTAGTAATAATGATGGGTTGTCTAAGCACACGAGACCCAGTACCTTTATACCGCATTTGCATCCTGCCATACAAACCTTTGTCAATGTGTGTGAAACTGATTTTAGACATTTGTTTGCACAAGGAACTAAGTCTAGTTTCAATAATATGACCTTGGGTGAGAATAGGGCATTGAATGAGCTAAAATGCATGTATTCAGTGGAATTTAAACAAGTTGACAAGGGATGGGGCATTGTTTTATTAGATAAACAAGTATACTTGGAGCAGATGAACATTTTGCTACAGGACTCTAACACATATCAGTGTATTACTAGAACTATCATTAATGGCATTATTGAAAGAGTGTCCTTTCTGATATCTGATCTGTTGATGACAGGTCTGATTGATGCACATTTGTTTAGATTTTGTAACACTAAGACCTCTTTTATTCCGAAGATATATGGCCTACCCAAGATACACAAGGATGATAAAGTACCACCAATGAGACCTATATTGTCCAGTGCAGGTTAGTGCACCAAACCACTATCTATATATGCAGAAGGCCAGTTGCATCCATTACTTGAAGATTGTCACATGATTCTCAAAGACACTAAAACTTTCCTTGAAAGACTACAGACTAGAATGTTAACTATAGACAGTAACTATATGTTTGTGTCTATGGATATTGAATCTCTATTTACTTCTATTCCAAATGCCTGGGGGATAGATAAAGTGAGGGATTTTTTTAACTTTGAATAGATGCTTTGATGATAATAAGATTTCACTTGTTTGTAGTTTGATAGAACTCATATTGGAGAACATTTTTGTCTTTGAAGATCAGTTTTATCTTCAAAAGACTGGCGTAGCTATGGGCACTGCTTGTGCCAACAGCTATGCCAACTTGGCCTTGGCATCATGGGAGCAGTCCTCTCTTTTTCAGGTAGCAATGAGTTCCTTGGTAATATCTAGTGGTGTGTCTGTTTTGTTGACAATATCTTTTTGCTGTGGAAAGGTGACAGTTATGATTTAGAAAGGTTTGTTGGCTACATGCATAGTATTACTGACTTCTTGAAGTTTACTTATCAGTTTTCCACCACTGAAATTAATTTTTTAGATGTGACTGTCAAGAAATCAGAACTGAATTTGCAGCAGAGTAGTATTTTTAGAAAACCAACTAGAAAGAATGCCCTACTGCATAAAAAGAGTATGCACCCAAGACATATACCCAGAAATGTATTGAAAGGACAAGGTTATAGGGTGCTCAGGTTACACAATAATGACGAAGAAGCACATATGGCACTTGATGCTGTCCAACAAGCGTTTTTAGCTAGGAGCTACTCCAAGAAGGAGATTATTGACACTATAGATGAAGCTTGGACACAGAGAGGTGATAGGTGTAGACCATACTTGAGTAATATGGCATACACTTCTGAATCTGTCCCTAGTACTACCCAATTCAGGGCTGTCTTCCAATATTCAAGTGATATTAATGACTATGTGTCTATCATTAAAAAACATTGGAGTATTTTACAGGAAGTGCCAGGATTGATGGATAAGATTGGTACTGTTCCTTCTTTTTCCTTTAAGAACAATAAATGTTTGAAACAACATCTTTGTCACAAAATCAATGTTAATAGACCAACTGTTTCTATGCATACTGGCACATTTCCCTGTAGACGATGTTTGGCATGCCGATACATCTATACGAGTACGGTATATCTACACCCTACACGCCATTTCACTATTAGGAGTACCTGCTATGCTGATTGTCACACCACCAGTGTAGTTTATTTTTCCTTCTGTCAAATCTGCCATGCATATTATGTGGGAAAAACCAATAGAATGTTTAAAGACAGGATCTTAGAGCATACGAGAGATATCAATAATAATAAAGACAGTAGTGCATTAGCTAATCATGTGAGACAAACAGATCATGCACATACCTTCAAAGTTCTAGTCATCCAAGTTATACACCCTAATATACGAGGTGGAGATATTGAGAATTAGACTGAAGGCATAGAGCAGGAATGGATTCTTTTACTAAATGCTGAGAGACCTCCACGGTTAAATGGGATAATGTCTCTGAAACCTTTTTTAAAGGCACATCGCCTTAAGCACTAGGGAGTTTTCACATACATATATACACATATATATTTATACATATGTATATATATATATATATATATATATATATATATATATATATATATACACACGTAAATATTTATTAGTTTTAAGCGTGCATTATTACAGTGTTTTTAACTACAGGAGCTTTCTATTTTTAACTGTTGTTAGTTATCATAGTTATATTTGTGTATACTGTTAAATATTTAAGTATGTGATTAACTTCAAGTGGTTAAACATCAATTAATTTTCTATGATATTTAAATTGCTTTCTGTTGTATGCCATTTATCTGATGAAGCGATATTGACTATCACGAAAGCACTCACTTTTTCTTTGTGTTTTGCATTAAATGTTATTGGTTCATGGACGTTTTGGTGCAATTTATTATTATTTTTCTTTGTGATTACTCTTTTTCTGCACCATTCTGTACCCGGAAGTCATTTTCATTATAGTTTCTGCTTTGCATTC
This sequence comes from Protopterus annectens, assembly GCF_019279795.1. NCBI lineage: Eukaryota > Metazoa > Chordata > Ceratodontiformes > Protopteridae > Protopterus > Protopterus annectens. Next base: position 1,392,778,789 of record NC_056726.1, read on the forward strand.
TTATTCGGTGTAAGGAACATGCTCCCAACGTTCTACATGAATTCATCTGTCCAAGAAGAACTACTACGAGGTCTGAATGACCGTTTTCTCCGTATCCTAAATGTGCAAGAGAATCCACTATTGGATATAAACTCTATTTGTGATGTTGATACTGATAATAATACTAACAACCAGCTACCAGACTTTCTGAAGCAGTATCGAGACCTTGAGAATAAAATGTATAAATACAAGAGATTGCAATGGCAACATTTACATTTACAGGCATCTCTTGAACACAAAGTTATTCTGCGAGGTCTCAGGATTCTAAATATGCCCAGTTATGGGGAAACGTATCCGGATTTGCTTAGGAGGTGGCAGGAACTAAATCTACAGTTTAATTTTCAGTACATACAGTTACTTGTTGACTTTTTTCTCCCTATGGAGCATGAGTTGAAGAATGATATTATTGCATCAGAACATAGGATGTCTACCACTTTTTCATTAGATGTTATGACCGATAAATTGGATCAACTACAAGACAGTATAGCATCTTATGAAAAAAGAGTACAGTTGACTAAACTCAAGAAGCTACATAGACATATAAAAGACTTTGAGAGAAATAATTTATTTTCTTGGCCAAGAGAACAGACTAGGTATGTGGCCAGTGAGAGTGCTCGCTCCAACATTGACTGCTCTTATAGCCAATCGGATGCCAGATTGAATAAACCTAGCAATACGTTGCCTCCTCAGACGTACATAGTACAGCGAGAAGTATCAGCTACTTGCATAGAAGACATAGCTACTATTTTCCAGGAGCTAGCTTGTGCTAGCAACAGTTCTTCAAACAATCTCAATGACTGTAGACCGAAGGAGACAGGAGCGGCTTCGCAAGATTGACGAAGAGGGGATGCCACCAACAATAATGACGGCACTTTTTTATAACACAAAAAATGACAGGTTTCGTATTGACACAACCGTTGCCCATCAATACCTGTTTGTGGAGTCTAACCAGGCAAGGGAAGGCTCAGAGACATTGGAGTGCAGAGCGGAACTCCCAATATGCCAAACAGAGGCGAGTTTAGATTCAGGTTTGATTTTTAACATATCCTCTGTTAAGCTCACTGAAGAACAGTCTGAATTATTGAACAAAGGCCTCTCCTTTATTTCTGCAAGGAGGGCAAACCATGTTGACATGTTAAAAGACTTGAGATTGCTGGGCAGAAACCTGTCTTTGAAAGATTTGTTTGCATCTAATAATGGTAGTAATAATGATGGGTTGTCTAAGCACAAGAGACCAAGTCCCTTTATACTGCATTTGCATCCTGCCATACAAACCTTTGTCAATGTATGTGAAACTGATTTTAGACATTTGTTTGCACAAGGAACTAAGTCTAGTTTCAATAATATGACCTTGGGTGAGAAAAGGGCATTGAATGAGCTAAAATGCATGTATTCAGTGGAATTTAAACAAGCTGACAAGGGATGGGGCATTGTTTTATTAGATAAAGAAGTATACTTGGAGCAGATGAACAGTTTGCTACAGGACTCTAACACATATCAGTGTATTTCTAGAACTATCATTAATGGCATTATTGAAAGAGTGTCCTTTCTGATATCTGATATGTTGATGACAGGTCTGATTGATGAACATTTGTTTAGATTTTTTAACACTAAGACCCCTTTTATTCCGAAGATATATGGCCTACCGAAGATACACAAGGATGATAAGGTACCACCAATGAGACCTATAGTGTCCAGTGCAGGTTAGTGCACCAAATCACTATCTATATATGCAGAAGGCCAGTTGCATCCATTACTTGAAGATTGTCACACGATTCTCAAAGACACTAAAACTTTCCTTGAAAGACTACAGAATAGAATGTTAACTATAGACAGTAACTATATGTTTGTGTCTATGGATATTGAATCTCTATTTACTTCTATTCCAAATGCCTGGTGGATCGATAAAGTGAGGGATTTTTTTAACTTTGAATAGATGCTTTGATGATAATAAGATTTCACTTGTTTGTAGTTTGATAGAACTCATATTGGAGAACGTTTTTGTCTTTGAAGATCAGTTTTATCTTCAAAAGACTGGCGTAGCTATGGGCACTGCTTGTGCCAACAGCTATGCTAACTAGGCCTTGGCATCATGGGAGCAATCCTCTCTTTTTCAGGTAGCAATGAGTTCCTTGGTAATATCTAGTGGTATGTCCGTTTCGTTGACGATATCTTTTTGCTGTGGAAAGGTGACAGTTATGATTTAGAAAGGTTTGTTGGCTACATGCATAGTACTACTGACTTCTTGAAGTTTACTTATCAGTTTTCCACCACTGAAATTATTTTTTTAGATGTGACTGTCAAGAAATCAGAACTGAATTTGCTGCAGAGTAGTATTTTTAGAAAACCAACTAGAAAGAATGCCCTACTGCATAAAAAGAGTATGCACCCAAGACATATACCCAGAAATGCATTGAAAGGACAAGGTTATAGGGTGCTCAGGTTACACAATAATGACGAAGAAGCACATATGGCGCTTGATGCTGTCCAACAAGAGTTTTTAGCTAGGAGCTACTCCAAGAAGGAGATTATTGACACTATAGATGAAGCTTGGACACAGAGAGATGATAGGTGTAGACCATACTTGAGTAATATGGCATGCACTTCTGAATCTGTCCCTAGTACTACCCAATTCAGGGCTGTCTTCCGATATTCAAGTGATATTAATGACTATGTGTCTATCATTAAAAAACATTGGAGTATTTTACAGGAAGTGCCAGGATTGATGGATAAGATTGGTACTGTTCCTTCTTTTTCCTTTAAGAACAATAAATGTTTAAAACAACATCTTTGTCACAAAATCAATGTTAATAGACCAACTGTTTCTATGCGTACTGGCACATTTCCCTGTAGACGATGTTTGGCATGCCGATACATCTATACGAGTACGGTATATCTACACCCTACATGCCATTTCACTATTAGGAGTACCTGCTATGCTGATTGTTGCACCACCAGTGTAGTTTATTTTTCCTTCTGTCAAATCTGCCATGCATATTATGTGGGAAAAACCAATAGAATGTTTAAAGACAGGATCTTAGAGCATACGAGAGATATCAATAATAATAAAGACAGTAGTGCATTAGCTAATCATGTGAGACAAACAGATCATACACATACCTTCAAAGTTCTAGTCATCCAAGTTATACACCCTAATATACGAGGTGGAGATATTGAGAATCAGACTGAAGGCATAGAGCAGGAATGGATTCTTTTACTAAATGCTAGAGACCTCCAGGGTTAAATGGGATGATGTCTCTGAAACCTTTTTTAAAGGCACATTGCCTTAAGCACTAGGAGTTTTCATATAGATATATACACATATATATTTATGGGTCTACCTGACAACGTCGACAAGCCACAACACCGACAACCAGTTTACCGACGCCAGAAGATCGACGATTGAGAAGACCGATGGATGAAAACACCGACGCTGAGAACACCGACATGGGAAAAGGCTGTGTAAGTATGCGGTAGTGACGGACGTTAGGGTGCGAGTAAGGTAAGTGTGCGATATTGACGGTGTTTGGGTTAGGGGCGGGTTAAGTGAGTTAGGGTTAGGGCGCGGGTTAGGTAAGTGTGCGGTAGTGATAGTCTTTGGGTTAGGGGCGGGTTAAGTGAGTTAGGGTTAGGGCGCGGGTTAGGTAAGTGTGCGGTAGTGATAGTCTTTGGGTTAGGGGCGGGTTAAGTGAGTTAGGGTTAGGGCGCGGGTTAGGTAAGTGTGCGGTAGTGATAGTCTTTGGGTTAGGGGCGGGTTAAGTGAGTTAGGGTTAGGGCGCGGGTTAGGTAAGTGTGTGATAGTGACGGACCTTAGGGTTAGGGTTTGGGTTAAGGTTGTAGATAGTTGTGTATGTGAGGTTTAGTGTGGGTTTGTAAGGATTTTGGTGTTGTTGTGTTGTGTGTGTGCTTTTTGGACAGGGGATTTGTTTTGATGTGCTGTCGGTAAAATGGTTGCCGATGTTGTGGCTTTTCGATCTTGTGGACTGTCGGTTATGTGGTGTCGGTAAACTGGTTGTCGGTGTTGTGGCTTGTCGACGTTGTCAGGTAGACCCATATTTATACATATGTATATATATATATATATATATATATATATGTACATATATATATATATATATATATATATATATATATATATATATACATGTAAATATTTATTAGTTTTAAGCGTGCATTATTACAGTGTTTTTAACTACAGGAGCTTTCTGTTTTTAACTGTTGTTAGTTATCATAGTTATATTTGTGTATACTGTTAAATATTTAAGTATGTGATTAACTTCAAGTGGTTAAACATCAATTAATTTTCTATGATATTTAAATTGCTTTCTGTTGTATGCCATTTATCTGATGAAGCGATATTGACTATCACGAAAGCACTCACTTTTTCTTTGTGTTAAGCACTAGGAGTTTTCATATAGATATATACACATATATATTTATACATATGTGTATATATATATATATATATATATATATATATATATATATACACATGTAAATATTTATTAGTTTTAAGCGTGCATTATTACAGTGTTTTTAACTACAGGAGCTTTCTGTTTTTAACTGTTGTTAGTTATCATAGTTATATTTATGTATACTTTTAAATATTTAAGTATGTGATTAACTTCAAGTGGTGAAACATCAATTCATTTTCTATGATATTTAAATTGCTTTCTATTGTATGCCATTGGTCTGATGAAGCGATATTGACTATCACGAAAGCGCTCACTTTTTCTTTGTTTTTTTGCATTAAATGTTATTGGTTCATGGACCTTTTGGTGCAGTTTATTATTATTTTTCTTTGTGATTACTCTTTTTCTGCACCATTCTGTACCTGGAAGCCATTTTCATTATATTTTCTGCTTTGCATTCTTATTCGGTGTAAGGGACATGCTACCAACGTTCTACATGAATTCATCTGTCCAAGAAGAACTACTACGAGGTCTGAATGACCGTTTTCTCCGTATCCTAAATGTGCAAGAGAATCCACTATTGGATATAAACTCTATTTGTGATGTTGATACTGATAATAATACTAACAACCAGCTACCAGACTTTCTGAAGCAGTATTGAGACCTTGAAAATAAAATGTATAAATACAAGAGATTGCAATGGCAACGTTTACATTTACAAGCATCTCTTGAACACAAAGTTATTCTGCGAGGTCTCAGGATTCTAAATATGCCAGACATATCCGGATTTGCTTAGGAGGTGGCAGGAACTTAATCTACAGTTTAATTTTCAGTACATACAGTTACTTGTTGACTTTTTTCTCCCTATGGAGCATGAGTTGAAGAATGATATTATCGCATCGGAACATAGGATTTCTACCACTTTTTCATTAGATGTTATGAACAATAAATTGGATCAACTACAAGACAGTATAGCATCTTATGAAAAAAGAGTACAGTTGACTAAACTCAAGAAGCTACATAGACATATAAAAGATTTTGAGAGAAATAATGTATTTTCTTGGCCAAGAGAACAGACTAGGTATGTGGCCAGTGAGAGTGCTCGCTCCAACATTGACTGCTCTTATAGCCAATCGGATGCCAGATTGAATAAACCTAGCAATACGTTGCCTCCTCAGATGTACATAGTACAGCGAGAAGTATCAGCTACATGCATAGAAGACGTAGCTACTGTTTGCCAGGAGCTAGCTTGTGCTAGCAAGAGTTCTTCAAACAATCCCAATGACTATAGACTGAAGTAGACAGGAGCAGCTTCGCAAGATTGATGAAGAGGGGATGCCACCAACAATAATGATGGCACTTTTTTATAACACAAAAAAAATGACAGGTTTCGTATTGACACAACCGTTGCCCATCAATACCTGTTTGAGGAGTCTAACCAGGCAAGGGAAAGCTCAGAGACATTGGAGTGCAGAGCGGAACTCCCAATATGCCAAACGGAGGCGAGTTTAGATTCAGGTTTGATTTTTAACATATCTTCTGTTACGCTCACTGAAGAACAGTCTGAATTATTAAACAAAGGCCTCTCCTTTATTTCTGCAAGGAGGGCAAACCATGTTGACATGTTAAAAGACTTGAGATTGCTGGGCAGAAATCTGTCATTGAAAGATTTGTTTGCATCTAATAATGGTAGTAATAATGATGGGTTGTATAAGCATAAGAGACCCAGTACCTTTAAACGCATTTGCATCCTGCCATACAAACCTTTGTCAATGTGTGTGAAACTGATTTTAGACATTTGTTTGCACAAGGAACTAAGTCTAGTTTCAATAATATGACCTTGGGTGAGAATAGGGCATTGAATGAGCTAAAATGCATGTATTCAGTGGAATTTAAACAAGCTGACAAGGGATGGGGCATTGTTTTACTAGACAAAAAAGTATACTTGGAGCAGATGAACATTTTGCTACAGGACTCTAACACATATCTGTGTATTTCTAGAACTATCATTAATGGCATTATTGAAAGAGTGTCCTTTCTGATATCTGATCTGTTGATGACAGGTCTGATTGATGAACATTTGTTTAGATTTTTTAACACTAAGACCCCTTTTATTCCGAAGATATATGGCCTACCCAAGATACACAAGGATGATAAGGTACCACCAATGAGACCTATAGTGTCCAGTGCAGGTTAGTGCACCAAACCACTATCTATATATGCAGAAGGCCAATTGCATCCATTACTTGAAGATTGTCACACGATTCTCAAAGACACTAAAACTTTCCTTGAAAGACTACAGAATAGAATGTTAACTATAGACAGTAACTATATGTTTGTGTCTATGGATATTGAATCTCTATTTACTTCTATTCCAAATGCCTGGGGCATAGATAAAGTGAGGGATTTTTTTAACTTTGAATAGATGCTTTGATGATAATAAGATTTCATTTGTTTGTAGTTTGATAGAACTCATATTGGAGAACGTTTTTGTCTTTGAATATCAGTTTTATCTTCAAAAGACTGGCGTAGCTATGGGCACTGCTTGCGCCAACAGCTATGCCAATTTGGCCTTGGCATCATGGGAGCAATCCTCTCATTTTCAGGTAGCAATGAGTTCCTTGGTAATATCTAGTGGTATGTCCGTTTCGTTGACGATATCTTTTTGCTGTGGAAAGGTGACAGTTATGATTTAGAAAGGTTTCTTGGCTACATGCATAGTACTATTGACCTCTTGAAGTTTACTTATCAGTTTTCCACCACTGAAATTATTTTTTTAGATGTGACTGTCAAGAAATCAGAACTGAATTTGCTGCAGAGTAGTATTTTTAGAAAACCAACTAGAAAGAATGCCCTACTACATAAAAAGAGTATGCACCCAAGACATATACCCAGAAATGCATTGAAAGGACAAGGTTATAGGGTGCTCAGGTTACACAATAATGACGAAGAAGCACATATGGTGCTTGATGCTGTCCAACAAGAGTTTTTAGCTAGGAGCTACTCCAAGAAGGAGATTATTGACACTATAGATGAAGCTTGGATACAGAGAGATGATAGGTGTAGACCATACTTGAGTAATATGGCATACACTTCTGAATCTGTCCCTAGTACTACCCAATTCAGGGCTGTCTTCCAATATTCAAGTGATATTAATGACTATGTGTCTATCATTAAAAAACATTGGAGTATTTTACAGGAAGTGCCAGGATTGATGGATAAGATTGGTACTGTTCCTTCTTTTTTCTTTAGGAACAATAAATGTTTAAAACAACATCTTTGTCACAAAATCAATGTTAATAAACCAACTGTTTCTATGCGTACTGGCACATTTCCCTGTAGACGATGTTTGGCAATCTGATACATCTATACGAGTATGGTATATCTACACCCTACACGCCATTTCCCTATTAGGAGTACCTGCTATGCTGATTGCCGCACCACCAGTGTAGTTTATTTTTCCTTTTGTCAAATCTGCCATGCATATTATGTGGGAAAAACCAATAGAATGTTTAAAGACAGGATCTTAGAGCATACGAGAGATATCAATAATAATAAAGACAGTAGTGCATTAGCTAATCATGTGTGACAAACAGATCATACACATACCTTCAAAGTTCTAGTCATCCACGTTATACACCCTAATATATGAGGTGGAGATATTGAGAATCAGACTGAAGGCATAGAGCAGGAATGGATTCTTTTACTAAATGCTGAGAGACCTCCACGGTTAAATGGGATAATGTCTCTGAAACCTTTTTTAAAGGCACGTTGCCTTAAGCACTAGGAGTTTTCATATAGATATATACACATATATATTTATACATATGTATATATATATTTATTTATTTATATATATATATATATATATATATATATATATATATATATATATATATATACACATGTACATATTTATTTGTTTTAACTGTGCATTATTGCAGTGTTTTTAACCACAGGAGCTTTCTGTTTTTAACTGCTGTTAGTTATCATAGTTATATTTGTAAAACCAGCAAAAAACAGAGGTAAGGCTCCAGGTTGTACAAACGTTTATTATAAAACACAGGACACAAGCGCTTTCACCAAATAGGCTTCTTCAGGTGTACTAACATAAGATACTTGCATCTCTATTTATACTAATCATTCAATTCCTTCAATTAAAGTTTTTAAAGACATATTATACTTAAAATATAATATACAAAAAGACATAAAAACAATGCAATGTGTGTATGAAACACATATATAAAAAACACATTTAAAAATACATGTATAATATATACATAAAATGATTCATTTACGTAAATGTTTATTTTTCAATGTGGGTCTTAAGGGGATATGCTCATTTAAGTCATGTCCTTTTGTTGCCCTTAACCTGATAATCCACCTAGCCTCTAAAGCTTCAGTTTGTGTCTTAATATCTCCTCCTCTTATGTTTTCAAATATCCTTCCTATAGCCCTAAATGAAAAAATGTGTTGCATGCTAGTATCCTTAATATGCCTGGCAAGGGCATTAAACGATGTACCTTTCCTTATATGATACAAGTGTTCCCTGATCCTATCTCTAAGAAATCTATCTGTTTTGCCTAAGTAGAACTTCCTACAAGTTCTACATGTGGCAAGAAAAACTGTATGTTGAGAATCACATCTGGCATTAATAGTAAAAGTAAAGTTCTCACTGGTATCCGGGTGCTGAAAATGTATGCAAGTATCAATAGAACTACAAAAATTGCACTTGCCACAGGGTCTAGTACCTTTAATAGTACTTGATGTAAACTGTTCCTTAGGATAACATAACTGTCTGCGTAATGTTTTTTGATTCTTAAAAGTAAACTGTGGATATGCCCCTATGTATTTATTAATCTGCATAGCAGAGGTTAAAATACTCCAATTTTTATTAATAATGTCAGTATAATACTTAATATTCCTAGAGTAGCTAAAACAAATTCTAAGAGGTTGCGGATTCTGGGCATATTTCATACCCTTCTTATCTGCCTTATATTTAGAAAAATAAGGCATAGCTTTACTCTGTCTCAGTTTGGTTACAGTTTGCATACCTTGATTAATCAGGAAAGGTTCATAACCTCTTTCATCAGGCTCATCTTTTGTCTTATTAAGATGTTTAGTAAAATCATCAACATTAGCATTTAATCTGGAAGCCCTTAAAAATTGATTCTGTGCTACATTCTTAAAAATGAATTGTGGATACATGCTATCTCTTCGTAATAAGTTATTAACACGACATTCCTTCCTAAATAACTTAACATTCAAACAACCAAATGAATCTTGTAGTACAGTGACATCCAGAAAATTCACCTCCCTATAGGAGTAGTTTACAGTGAACTTCAAAAAACTAGTAGTGGTGTTAATATATTCTACAAAAGTTAAAAATTCATCAATCGAGCCCCCCCAGACCAAGAAAAGGTCGTCCACAAATCTACGAAATAATTTTATATTATCTTCAAACTCATTACTCTCCAGAATAACTTTTTTTCCCATCTTAACATCACAGCATTTGCATAGCTGTTGGCGCATGATGTTCCCATGGCAACGCCTTGACATTGCCAATAGAATTTATCATCAAAGACAAAAACATTATTTTCCAATACAAGTCTTAATAATGAGCATATAGAATCCATAAACCTACTTTCATACTTTCCACTTTCAGCCATCAATTCAGTAACACTATTAATACCAAAATCATTCGGTATAACTGTAAATAAAGAAGTGACATCTAGTGCTGTTAACAAAAGTGGTGTACATAAAGGCTGTGCTCTATCGTGTGCAAATATATAAAGATCTTTAACAAACTGTTCAGTATCTTTTAAGATGTGACTGGTTTGGTTAATAAGATTCCTTAGTGTTTTTTCTAAAAAAATAGAAATAGATTCAGTGCACCAATTCCTGCCAGCTACTATGGGTCTCATGTGTGGATCTACTAAACTTTTATGCACCTTTGGTAAACCTTGAATTATTGGTATGGTGGGGCTAGAAATTAAGAAATAATTATAAAGGTTATTGTCTATTAAGTTCACTGTAACCATCTCTTTTAACTGTTTGTGCACATAATTAACCATTCTATATACATGCACTTTACTTATAACTTTATAAAAAGTATTATCACTTAACATTAACAACATTTTACTAACATAATCTTCCTTATCTAAAATTACAATGGGGCCTCCTTTATTGGCAGGGCGTATCATAATTGTAGAGTTGGTCTGCAAACCCTTTAATGCCATATATTCATGTCTATCTAAATTGTACCATTTCTTTGTATTACTCTTAAGATTTTGTTCATAAAAAACTCTATAGGCATCTTCAATGCACAATTTCTCAAAGGCAGGTAGTAATGAGTTCAGTTTAGGTGTAAAGACACTAGGTTTTTTGAAAACAGTAATATTGTCATTGGCATTACTATCAAATAAAATTTTCAACATTAAGTTTCTAGTAAACAGTTTTATATCAAGTACAATATCTGCAATATTAGAGTCCATAGCAGGGATAAATTAAAGTCCTTTAGCTAGAAGTTTAGCAGTTTGTTAAAGATCTTTATATATTTGCACACCTAAACTGAACTCATTACTATCTGCCTTTGAGAAATGGTGCATTGATGATGCCTATAGAGTTTGCTGACACTGCTCTTACTTAACTAAAGCTACACTCCTGCCTTCCCTTATTTATGTCCACTCTGTATACATCCTAAGGATGAGCAATGATCTGCTCTTCATACAATAAAACTGGTAAATGTCAGTGCCGATGATGTAATAAGAAACAAGCTAGCTTTGCTACAAAGGTGGTTTTTACTATGCAATTCAGATGTAGTAGTTATTACTAAAACATGGGTCTAATCCCATAACATAGTAGCTATTAGCAAGACATGGCTCTGATCCCATAATCATGGCACAGAAAGACTGTTACTTCTATACAGGCAGCACAGGCAGCATAAAGAGGCAAGCGGTATTACCACCATGTCTAAGTCTTCAGTGTAATGTTCTCCTTTGCTTATTGAACTCCTCCATTCCAAACTTCTGGAGTGTCTCACTGACTCAGTTCAGACTAACAAGGTGAAAAGTATCAGTCTTGCCTATATATATATATATATATATATATATATATATATATATATATATATCGACACACACACACACACACACACACTAGCAAACAGCCAAATAAATGCACAGACTTCACAAACAAGAGTGCATGGTCCAAAAGTACACTTCCCCAAAGAATGAGCAGCACTCCAAATAAACATTCACCAAAAAGCATAGCAGCAAACACAAATAGATGATCACAACCTGGTTTCACCCACTGGTGTCATCAGTGTGATCTAACATACCATAAGGACAGCTATTTATAAACTTTTTAAAAAGATATCACATGACACTAAACAAATCATTTCAAATGCATTTAGAAACAAGTAATAGTAATATTATTAATTTTATTAAATAGAATACATTTTAACTTTATTGCAAGCACAAATTAATAAGGTAATAAACAATAAAATATAAAAATCTCATCACTCCAAATGACCCCATTGTCATCTAGTGGCTAAAAACATTGATTACAACTAAAGCAAAATTCATTATTATGTCAGGTTTAAATGAAATTAAATACCATTTTTTTAAAAATTAAAAATAATTCATTCAAACCTGGTTTATAAATATAATATATAAATAAATATAGCTTTTTCTTTTTTATCTAAATTTTCATGTTTTGTGCTACAGAAAAACCATCATCGACAACAGAATCAATTTCAATAAAAACAAAAGGTGCATTAACATGTTCTAACTTATGTTTGCGCAAAGCACTTCTATCCCTCTTACACTTTAAATCACTCAAATAAACAGTGATATGCTGTTTCCAAGGTTCTGACGTCTGACCAATGTAAAAAGCATCACAATGACATACTGCCATGTAATAACCCATTCTAAGTTACAAGTAACCACATGCCTAATAGTATATGTTTTAGATGTATTTACTGATGCAAAATATTCAGTTTTAGAAACAACCTTACAGTAAACACAATTGCCACAAATAGTACAACCCTACAAATTATTAGTTACTAATCTATAATTCTCTACCTTCCCTTTTTTAAAACTATGATAAATATTCCCCCATATTCTTGCCATGTCAATAACTAAATTTACACACATTAATTATGAAGATATCGATCAAAAAACAGATCAGCTTTCAAAAGGTGCCAATACCTATTAATAATCTCCCTAATTTTAAAAGTATTAGTACCAAAAGTAGTTTCCAGTCTCAAGTGGGACTCACTATGACTATTGCTTACTGTTAACTCGGGCTGAAAAAAAACTATCCCTAAATACCTTAAATGCTGCAACATGTGCCTGTTAACAGCATATTCATTGTAACCTCTATTCAAAAATATATATTCCATTTTAATAGCTTCTTGATCAAACTCTCAACAGAACTACAGATATGATGTAGCCTCAAAAATCATGCCTTCAGAATATTTCTAATAATTTGTTTCAGATGGCAACTAAAAGCAGTAAGAAGTGATTTTTTAGTAAATGGTTTAAACCAGTAGACATAGTACCATGAATCAATTTAGTTACAGTTACATCCAAAAAATCCACATTGAACAAATCAAAATTTGCCACAAATACCATATCAAATGTATTAGAATTCAAATAGCAAACAAACCTATTCAGCATTTGTACAGAACCTGTCCAAACTAACCAACAATCATCAAAATATCGCTGCCACATATCCATACATTGCCTGTAAATATTCAGTTCACCATAAATTAAATTGTCTTCCTAAAAGCCCATGCATAAATCTGCATAAATCAGAGCAAAAGTGGTACCCATTTCTGTTCCCTTAAGTAAATACATCTAAAACATATACCATTAGGCAACTGATTACTTGTAGCACTGAATGGGTTATTTATATGGCAGTATGTCATTATGGTGCCTTTTATGTTGGTCAGACATTGAGACCTTGGAAACAATGTATCACTATTCATTTGAGTGATTTAATAACAGAAAAACATGAAATTTTAGATAAAAAATAAAAAGATGTCATTATTAATTTAGGCGCTATTTATAAACCAGGTTTGAATGAATATTTTTGATTTTTAAAAATATATTTGAATTTATGCCTGACATAGTAATGAAATCTGCTTTAGTTGTAATTGGTGGTTTGGCCACTAGATAGCAATGGAGTCATTTAGAGTAATGAGATACTTATATGTATATTTTATTGTTCATTACCTTATTAATGTGTGTTTGGAAAAAAGTTAAAATGTATTATATTTAATAATAGTGATAATATTAATATTAGTTGTTTCTAGATGGATTTGAAATGATTTGTTTAGTGTCATGTGATGTCTTTTTAAAAAGTTTTTAAATAGCTGTCTTTCCGGTGAGTGTGCTAGGTTGCACTGATGATGCCAATGACTGAAATTGGTTTGTGGTCAGTTATTCATGTTTGCTGCTATGCTTTTTGGTTAATGTTTATTTGGGTGTTTGTTAATATATGTATATATTTATATATATATATATATATATATATATATATATATATATATATATATATATACATATATGGGTCTACTTCAAATACCCGAAAGCCGAACATGCTGAATACGACATGGACGAGATGAAAATAATAAAAGTTCAAATGCCAAACCTCGTAAGTATTCCCAGGGCAAGTAAACAATTGTCCAATACTACAGTAAGACACACCGCACTAGCTGAAACCCACATAGATGGGGGGGGTTATGCCCCCCACCCCATAAATATATATACCTACTCCGGGATCACACTACAGTGGGGAAATGGGCATAATTCCCCATGTTGGGCAAGTGTCTACTTGCCCTGGGAATACTTACACGATTTGGTATTTTAACTTTTGTTATTTTCTTCTCATCCATGTTGTCTTCGGTGTTTTCAGCTTTCAGGTATTTGAAGTAGACCCATATATATATATATATATATATAGGTCTACCTGATAACGCCGAAACTACAAAATGCCGATGACGAGAACACCGACACCGAAAGATCGACAATGGAGATGATTGACCATTGAAAATCCTGATGCTGAGAACACCGACATGTTAAGGTAAGTGTGGGCTTAGGGGCGGATTAAGTGAGTTAGGGTTAGGGCACGGGTTAGGTGAGTGTGCAATAGTGGTGGACCTTAGGGTTAGGGTTTGGGTTAAAGTTAGTGCATAGATAGTTGTGTATGTAAGGTTTAGTGTAGGTTTGTAAGGTTTTTGGTGTGCTTGTGTTGTGTGTGTGCTTTTTGGACAGGGGATTTGTTTTGTTTGTTGATTGTTGGGATTGTGGTTTGTCGGGGATGTGAAGTTTCGTGTTTTTAAACTTTCAGTTTTGTGGTGTCGGTGATTTCGTTGTCGGTGTTTCGCGTGTCGGTGTTATCAGGTAGATATATATATATATATATATATATATATATATATATATATATATATATATATATATATAAATTACCAGACATTCCTACCTTCACTTGTTAAGGACTCTATGCAATAGCTTCTTCTTTTGGCTTTTCCCGGTTAGGGGTCGCCACAGCGGATCACCTGTCCGCTCATGATTGGCATTGGTAGTGGAGTTTTATGGTGTCAGGTTGCCAGCCCGGTGCCCAACCTTCCACGGAAGGCACACACATACACGCATGCACTCACGCCTAGGGCCAATTTAGAGTATCCAATCCACCTACAGCATGTCTTTGGGATGTGGGAGGAAACCCACGCGACCACAGGGAGGACATGCAGACTCCACACAGAAGGCACCCCAGTTGAGGATCAAACCAGAGAACCTCTTGCTGTGAGGCGGCAATGCTAATCTGCTATACCACTGCGGCCGCCCGCACTCTATGCAATAGCTAACCTCTAATATTAAGATAGAACTAGTATTCGTGGGTGATTTTGACTTTGGCTAGATACTTTTTTCAAACAACTTCTACTCTTCTTACCTACTATATACACTAGTCCTGCTTATTACGCTCACTGTCTGACCTGAAAAAGTCTGTGGTAGGAACAGGGGAGTTTTACAGTAGCTGCTATAATGTTGGACATCTTCATGGATTACTTATCAACTTTTGCACTCAGCCATCAGAGCAAAATCCTCAAAGCACACCATTACACATACTCAAGAAACCTCAGAAATTTCACTTTTGACATATACAATGAATTATTCATTAATGCTGACCCATTTCACCTACTTTTTCTGCCTTGGGATCCTGTCACAGAATATTTTGGTACCAGGTATTGTTGGTGGGGGTAGTCCTCAAACTTTACCTTATGTCAGATTAGACAGAAAAACAAACCATACTAGTAAGTATTTTTGCATGTAAAGCTACTTTTTGTACATTTCTATTTAGTACGTCATAATTCCATGGGTAATGCTTATTCATTACATTTAAGTAACCCAGGTTGGTTTTGTTATTAGTCAAAATTACTTCATTTGTCATGGTTATTTGTATTTTTGTATTTTATCCTTTACTGTGTTTTAGGCGTCTTTACATGAATTAAATGAAAAAAAAATCTCTCCATTACACTTCAGACTATGCTAAATACTATACTACAGTGACAATTCAATTTTCTGTTTCAGATAACATAGCTTAGATAATTAAATAATTGGTTCAAATGCTGTTTGTAAATGTAAGGGTTACACTGAACATTTTAAATGCCCTTCTTAAATTCAAAAGTTATATGGAACTGTTTTGTATCAGTTAGGTGCATTTGGATACTGAATTCTTTACAATTTATCCATATGCCTTTTCTGAAGACTGTCATTTTCCTAATTTTTTCATCTATTTTTAAAGGGCATATCATTATTAAAGTGGAACCACAAGCAAGCAATTCTTTTTGTAGGAGGTGTGAACTTACTAAGATTGCACACAAGGCTTAAAGATACAATTAGTATGTGTGCTTGTCTTAATAACTGCACTTTTGTTCTTGCCCCAAATATGCCATTTTCAAGATGTTTACTTTAGATTTTTCTCTTACTGCTGTATGATTTTTTTTCAGTCAAGCACAATTTATTTTATCACTTACTTTCCTTTCTGATTTTGATAAGGGAAAAAGTTAACAATAAGCCTCTTAGCACAACTTAGAAAATATCTTTAAGTCTCAGTTTACTGATGATACCACCCTATGTATGTATTATTTAAATGCTAATAAAACGCATGTCTCCAACAGGTGAGCTAACTTCATAAATTATATAAAATATAAGAAGTCTAAGTCTAATGCATTCAGGAACTCCAGTTTGTTAAAATATTTTCTAAAGTGGATGATAAAAGAAATCTAAGTTATACACATGTAACTTGAATTAGTTAAACATGGAGTTACAATTTTAGTGCTTAATGATAAGGGCAGAAGTATGCAGACTGACAATGGGATTATTGGAAGAATTCATTTTCTTAAGCTACAGTTGCAAATAACATAAGGGTTAAACTATTACACAGTGAAGATTCTAGCTTGGCTGAGTTTTAACTGTATGGTTTGTCTGTGTAACCTTTTTTTTACTCTTTGCTTGGAGGGTATAGCTAATGACAGACCCCATACTGACCCAGTCATTATAGGTTCATAGGTTCATACTAGGCTATCTGCCCTAGGGCATTTATAAGCCTAGCCAGAATGTGTTTGGCTTTCGCTACCCATTTTAAATTTATTTTGCTATGCCCTTTTTCGAGGTTAGTATACTGTGCCTCTGTCTAACAGTGACACAGAAGTGATACCCGGGGTAAACCTACGATCTCCCATCCACTCATCAAGATTCCTCTTGAAGAGAGTCAGTGAGGGACTCTGCCTAACCTGGACTGGGATTTTATTCCAGAGTGAAGGGAGCCTCTGGGTTATGAATCTGTCCCTCCAGCATGTCCTATTTATTTCAGTGCTGAGGTTCTAGTCTCTCGAGCGCGTAGCTCGATGGGATTTGGATTTCCTGAGGTGCAGCATGTCCATTAATTCTGGGTTGGACATGACTTTATACATCAGGCACAGATCGCCTCTGAACAGGCGGTATGCCACTGAGTAGAGCTGGAGTTTCTTTAACCGGGCAGCATATGGCATCTGTTTGAGCCCTTTGATCCACTTGGTGAGGTACTTTTGGGATCTTTCCAGTTGCTGCAGGTGTCTGGTAAGGTACATCCTAAAAGGGGCATTGTACTCAATTATGGGCCTGATGAGGGATGAGTAAAGAGGCACGATGACCTCCCCTGATCTAGATGTGAATCCCTTCATGATTAGGTGGGCTATATAAAATGTTTTTCTAACCACTTTGGCCACGTGGTTGTCAAATGAGAGATTGCTATCAACTTGGGTCCCCAGGTCCCTAATTACTTCTTCTGTACTTAATGGATTAATACCTATGTGGTAATTTGTGGGCACTTTGTTTTTGCCAAAGGGGATGACTATACACTTTTTGGCATTTAGCTTGAGGCCATGGCTCTGGCACCAGTTGTCTGTTTCTATGAGGCCCTTTTGGAGGATGCTTGTGTCGGCTGGAGAGTCGATTATGGTGCCTAGTTTGCAGTCATCTGCGAACTTGGTCAGCCACAGTCCTTCCATGTTGGCCTGTACCTCTGAGAAATATATACCGGACAAGAGAGGTCCCAGGACTGAGCCTTGTGGGACACCACTTGTAACTGGTTTGGAGTCTGACATGGCTCCATTAATTCTAACCATGTGGGTTCTGTCCTTGAGCCAGTTTGCAATCCATCTAGTGACATAGGGGTTTATATTTAAGCTGGTGAGCTTATCTATAATGCCTGAGTGGGGTATTGTATCGAAGGCTTTTGCGAGGTCCAGGTAGGCTGTGTGGACCACCTTCCCCTCGTCAATGGCCTTGGTGACTGTTTCAAAGAAATCAACCAGGTTTAAGAGGCAGGATCTGCCCTTAACAAAGCCGAACTTGGTAGGATCCAGTGTCTGTAGGTCCCCAATATCTTTATTTATGAGGTCCATGATGATCCTTTCCATAGCTTTGCAGACCAAGCTAGTCAGGCTTATGGGGCGATAGTTTCCAGGATCTGTTGAGGCACCACCTTTATGGAGAGGGTCCACTGTTGCTGTATGCCACTCTTTGGGCACATATCCTGTAGTAAGGCTGAGATTGAACAGTAGTTTTATGTTTGGGTTTAGCTCTTCTTGGAGTTCATGTAGGACGCAGCCCGGGACACTGTCTGGTCCCATTGATGCTGTGTTTTTTGCTTTGGAGAGGGCGGCTCTTACCTGAGCATCTGAGATGTCAGGGGGGCAGCACTCTGCTGGGATAGATATTTGCCCTTCTGGTGGGGAGGGGGGGGGGAGTTTGCACTGAACCTGTCAGCTAGGATGTTGGCAATGTCTGTGGGTTTGGTGTATTTTTTGTCATTTTGGACTAATTCTGAGCATATCTGGGAATTACCACCCAGGTTCCTAACATAACTAAAGAAAGCCATGTGATTATTCTTAGTGTCCTGTGCAATTTTTCTCTTGAAGTTGGCCTTAGACAACTTTATGAGTCCCCGTAGTTTTTTGCTAATACTGATCAGTGATGCCTTCCCTTTTTGGGATTTTGCTCTATCATTTAGTAGCTTCCTCCTTCTATTGTATAGTTTGTTTATGGCTGGGGTCCACCAGACAGGACGTCTGCCTTTGGAGGATTGGGTCTTGGTTTTATTTGGGATCGCATGATCCATGCATTCCTGAAGGTGTTCATAGAATGCGTTTATAAAGGATTCTGCGGTCCGGGCCGTATTTTCTACAGGCCCGGGGGCTTTGAAGAATTCCACCTTGGTTTTGAGGAGTGTGAAATTTGCTTTAGAGAAGTTTTTCACTGTGGTTTTCTGGGCAGGGGGTGGGGTCGAGATGTGAATATCCAGTGAGATTAGTTTATGGTCTGATCTTACCAGTGAGGGATACACTTCTGGTCTGGAGCATAGAGTCCCCATGTTGGTGATGATCAGGTCCAGTATGTTTTTCCCTCTTGTGGGAGTGGTAACAAGTTGTTCCATAGCATTTGAGTTTATAAATTCTAGGAACCTTTGGGCTAGGGTTTTGGAGCTAGAGTAATGCTCCCAGTCTATGTTTGGGTAGTTGAAGTCGCCCAATATAATGGTGTTTGGAGAGACCTTCATATTTTCCAGTGTTCTCAGGAAGGCCGAGTGGGGTTCCTGGGTTTGGGAGGGTGGTCTGTAGCAGGCTATAAACTGGAAGGCAGTTTTACCCACTGTTAGTTGCACATGGATAGTCTCTGACGCCGTGCTGTGCCACCAACCTGGAGGTGTGGGTATCTTTGATGAATATCGATACTCCCCTCCTTTTGTGGTTCGGTCCAAGTTTTGGGGCGAAAAGCATGGTATGAGGTATAACCTGGTAGTGCTGGGGTGCTCTCGGGAGCCCTGAACCAGGTTTCTGTTACTGCACAGATATCGATGTTCTCCATGCTAAGGAGAGTTTTGAGTGCGTGCATCTTGAGGTTTAGACTTCTGGCGTTGAGTAGCATTACTCTTAGTTTCTTATCCCTTGTGATACCTATGGAGGTGGGTTTGTCTTTTGATCCTTGCCTAAAAAAGGCACTATGGGGGTAGCAAGAGCCTTTGCCAATATCCAAAAGCCCAGGGGTGACAGGTGCAAGCCGTCCCTAGCGAAGCATCATGGCTTGTCGAGCATATCATCCCAAGCTGAAAGGCATTGGATCCCCTTTGAATGACACCAGTACTTAAGCCAATTGTTGAAATTGGTCATCTTGTCTTCATATTGTGGCATCATTCTTGGTGAGGGTAAGATGCTACTCAAGGTCAGGGTCATACCGGCCTGGGCTACATGCTCAGAGAGCTCCTCTATGTCTCTTTTCATGTAGTCCAGGGAGGTACGTCTCAGGTCATTCACACCAGCATGGACAATGACTGAGTCATATTTGTACTTGCCTTGGAGTGACCTGAGTGCTTGTGTTATGTGGCGGATCCTAGCGCCCGACAGGCTGCTCACCGTGACCCTCTCCTTGTTCAGCCTGGTGAGCGGGACGTCAGTGTGCCTGACGATAGAGTCACCTATTACAAGTGTATCAGGTGTGTTGTTTAGTCTTAAGGGCTGTGACTGTTCGGCACACTGGCTTTGTGAGATATGTGTTGCACGTGTTTTGTTTTGGGGTAGCGGTTGCTTGGGTGTCTGCTTTGGAGGTCTCTGCTGCTTAGGCAGATCTTTATTTAGAGCCTCCGAGTATGTTTTTGTGTGGTTATGTGTTTGGTTTGCTGTCGTGGTAGGTCTATGTGAGACTGGAATTATAGTGAGTGTGGTTTCCTTCTCCTCCTGACTGGTTATGCTAGTACTGAGTTGAGAGAGCTTAGCCTCCAGTTTGGCTATATGGTTGCATCTCTCACATGTGTTGGAAATTGTTGGGAGGAGGAGAGGGTTGTCAGTGTACATGAGGCAGTTGTAACATTGCCTCAAGATTCCCAGATTCACCAGCTGGACCGGAGAGGAGATTGACAACTGACCTTTGGACATGCTAGAATAATATTGGGAATTCCTTTATAATTGAAAACAAGGGCCAGTGGGGAGTGAGGGTGTAGTGCTTTTAATTTTTAGTGTTGACTTATATAATTGCTTTAGTTAGCAAGTGCCAGGTAACTTAAGTGCAATGTGTTACAGGTAACTTAAATGCAAAAATGACAAACAGTAACTTTCTTTCAAGTGAAACAAGGAAATAAGTACAGTAAGCAATGCAGATATCACTAGTGATCCACAGAAGCGCTGAGAAGCCGCATATTAGGTGGAATTAGTGTTCCAGGGAAATAACAAGCAAACAAACAACAAGCATATAAACAGCTAGATTCAGCAGGCCTGGATCTAGTCTATGCTACAGCAAACAAGGTGTACCAATTTCAGTAAGATACAGTTCAAATATTCAGGCACTATAAATCTTTAACCAGAAATTCCCAGCTCTGAAGGGCAGAGTCCATCCTCTTCTCCCACAAGAGTGCAGACCACAAACCTTCTTAATGTAAAATAACTGGCCTGAAGCCCAAGTGCTTAAACCAGAACTAATACACTTTAAGAATAACAGACACTGGGCTCTCAATCAGCTGTTCCAAACTTAGAAGGATGAAAGCTACCTGTCCTGCCACCACAGTGCATGCCACAAACCTTCCTAATGTAAAACAACTGGTCTGAAGCCCAAGTGCTTAATCCAAAAGACTTGGAATGATAGCTACACTTTAATCAAGTTACTACCAAGCAGTAATAAATACAATTGAATACTTTTGAGAATGCCTGGATTAGTGCTCAAGTTACACAAACAAAGCTAGATCCAGCAGGCCCGAATCCAGTCTATGCCACAGCAAACAAGGCGCACCAACTTCAGTAAGAAGCAGTTCAGATATGCATGCACTATAAGCCTTTAACCAGAAATTCCCAGCTCAGAAGGGCAGAGTCCAGCCTCTCCTCCCACAAGAGTGCAGACCACGAACCCTCTTAATGTAAAATAACTGGCCTGAAAGCCCAAGTGCTTAAACCAGAATTAATACACTTTTAGAATAACAGACACTGAGCCCTCAATCAGCAGTTCCCAACCTAGAAGGATGTAAGCTACCTGTTCTGCCACTACAGTGCAGATCACAAACCCTCTCAGTGCAAAACAACTGGTCCGAAGCCCAAGTGTTTAAACCAAAAGGCTTAGAATGAGTTACACCAAGCAGTAATAAATACAATTGAGTACTTTTAAGATGATGCAAAAGTAAAATAAAGTAGGTAGAAACACAAGTACAGTAAAAGCAGATGAAATTTTTTTTTTCTGAACAAGTGCTGAGATCAAAGAAACAGATTTGAGTGCTGAAACTAGAAAACTGGCTAGTTATAAGAAAAAAAACTAAGCTAGAAGGCTTCCCTCCAACACAGAAGGGCTTGGGGGCTCAGAAGCCTACAAATAGTCTATACCACTTAACAGGAAAGGCAGGAAACAAGCTTACATTTTTATTTTTTTTTCTGTTTCCCAGATGCTCTCTTTGTACACAGTAGGAGTGCCTGAAATCAGAATATGATCTCACTGCACTCAGTTGAGTGAGCAAATGAGATGGGCCCAGAAGGAGTATCCAAACACAAATTTACAAGAGGGGCGGGCAGTTTTAAGGCCACTAAGATTAACACCAAAACAAAAACAGGGAGGGTGGGTCAGACTAACTGAAGAGCAGAGTCAAAACTTCCAGTTCAGTTAATATTCCTGCAACACAGTTAAAATCAATTTAAATACTGTGTTTTTTGAAAAAAAAAGTGCAGATAAAGGTACTTAAATTCTCTTATACGTCCAGTTGAATACAGCTAGTTCTTAGCCGGCCAAAGCTGAGGTTTTTAAGCAGAAAATATTTCACACTGTACCACTTAAATAGGCAAGGACAGGAAAAACCCTTAAACAGTATTTCTCCATGCTTCATAATCTTACAGACTTTAATGTCTCCATTATATAGCAACTTGTAGAAGAGTAACTATGAAAACTGCACACACACACACACACACACACACACACACACACACACACACACACACACACACACACACACACACACACACACACACACATACACACACACACACACACACACACACACACACACACACACACACCTCTGCCAAAATACTCAGTCTGTGCCAAGCTGCACAATATAATTTTCAGGAAACACCTTCAGCAAAGAAAATAAGGACCTGGACCACAGTTCTCCTAGGACCACAGCCAGGGAAGAACCACCAGCTGCAGATGATACTGACAAAAGCAGGCATGCACAATATGCCATGGCTCTGGCTAAGAGGCAAAGGATAACACACAAAACTACTACCTAATTGAAAAACTAAGATTCTAAGCACATACAAGTATTAAAACTTTTGTCTGCCAAATTTCTCAACCTTTAACCATATAATGGTTGTGTTCTGTCAGCACCAGAGACAGTCAACCCCCAAGGACACACCTTGTAGATGCAGTATTATACAAATTAAGTATTGAACATGCACCCTCCAAGGAGGGTTGAGCTTTGGGCTAGCAACCTGAGCCTGTAAAACCCATAGCTGCTACAGAAAGAATTAGTGCTGAAAGGTGCTCATTGCCCGATGTACCACATGGTGCATAAACAGGAGAGATAGAGAGAGAGAGATAGAAGTGTTGAACATGTTGTGCTGAACCTAAGCCTCTCCCCCCTTCTCCTACTTCCTCTCTTAGCACCCTCAAGGTCTTCACTATCAATGCCCAGAGCCTTAACAACAAAATTCACCATGTTCATGCAGGGATCAATCACAACCAACCTGACCTCTTAGCCATCTCTGAAACCTGGCTAAAACCTCATTTCTCTGATTCTGAAATCCTACCTCCAGGCTTCAACATCCTCAGGAGTGACCGATTAAACAAAAAAGGTGGAGGATCTGCCCTAATCTACTCTAACCTTCTCTCCATAATCCCCCTTCATATCCCAACCCCTCAATTCAAAAATACTGAAATAACCACAAGTCTCCTCCGACTCAATAAACACAAAAATATCTGCTTCATCTCCTTATACATCTCCCCAGGTGATAATATCTCCACTCTTGAGAATATTCTCCACTGGGCCTCATCTGAAATAAAATATGAAACCTTTATTCTAGGTGACGTCAACATTGACTGGAACAAAAAAAACACTCCTTCCCCCTCCCTAGCCATCAATCTTTTCAACTTCTCCCAAGTAATCCACTCTACAACCCGACCTAACAAAATCCACCCCCCAGGATCCATCATAGATTGGATTTTAGTCTCCCATCCAAACAAAATCTCTCTCTCTGGCACTATCCCTGACTCCTTTAGTGACCATCTCCCTGCCTTCATTCATCGCTCTGCTAACCCCTCACAATTCAAACATAATTACATCCAAACTCGTAACCTTAGCAACTTCAACCCCACATACTTCTCTAACATTTTCAAACAAATTAACTGGCAATTCCTTAACATTTCTCCCTTGACAACGCTGTTGATCATTTTAACTCTTTCTTCCTAAATACTCTTAACTCCCTAGCCCCCCTAAGAAACAAACAAATCAAAGCCAATTCTGCTCCTTGGCTCACCAAAGAGACTAAACATACCATGCATCTCAGAGACAAATCCTGGAAGCTTTTTCAGAAAAGTAAACTGCCTTCTGCTATGCTGCAATATATCCAACTCCGCAACCAAGTAAAAAAATAAACTACTACAATAAACTTCAGTCCAATAATAATAACAACCCAAAACAATTCTGGAAATCTGTTAACTCTCTTCTCCATCCTGGGTCAAGAAGTAACCCCTGCCCTGACCCTAGTTTAACTGACAAAGAACTGAGCTCTCACTTCAACACTTTCTTTACAGATTCTATAACTAAGCTAACCAAAACATTTCCCGACAATAATCCATCCAACTTCCTAAACTCTCCTAATAACAGCCCCTCTATGTTCCAGCTCAAACCAGTTTCCACAATGTTTATAAAAAAGCTGTTATCCAAACTAAAGCCATGCTCTAATGCCCCCGACAACATTCCCTCCTCCTTCCTCAAATGCGCAGCCAAAGGCATTGCTCTCCCAATTAGCATCCTGATCAACCGAGCCTTAAAAGAGTCATACGTACCCAAACTTTGGCGTTCTGCCTACATTCTACCACTTCACAAAGGAGGTAAAAAGACCTCCATTTCTAACTTCCGCCACATAGCCCTACTCTCTCCAATATCTAAAATTCTAGAAAAATGTGTCCACCACCAACTTTTATCCTACTTAACTCAGAATCAGCTACTTACTCCCACCCAACACGGTTTCTGCCCCGGCCACAGCACCATAACTGCCCTACTCTCCTTCTTAGAAACTGTTAATCAAGCCCGAGATTCTGGTCTTCTTGTATCCACTGTTCTGTTAGATCTTTCTAAAGCCTTTGACACCATATCCCATACACACCTTCTCTCTCATCTTTCCAACCTTAATCTCTCCCCTAATACTCTTTTCTGGTTCTCCAGTTACCTTTCTGACAGATCTCAGGCTGTCAGATGGAAGGACTCTACCTCTTCCTTCTTACCTACTCCTACCGTAGTTCCTCAGGGATCCATCCTCGGTCCCATACTTTTCAACATCTTCATAAATAACCTTCACACTGCCCTCCATGACACTACAGTCATCCAATACGCTGATGACTCTACCTTAGTTTGTGCCGCCCCCAACTTTTCTGAACTTCTGTCCAAAACACAAATAGCTTTTCCACTACAGAAAACTGGATGCACAAAAACCATCTCTCCCTCAACTCCAATAAATCTAAAATACTAATTTTCCACCCTACCAAGGCTTCTTCCTTTGACAAAAACACTTTCAATGTCCTAAGCCAAACCAACACTCCTACAGAAGTGGTCCCTTCCGCTAAACTCCTTGGCATTACCATTGATGAACACCTCAAATTCGATCTCCTCATACAACAAAACATAAAAAACCCCACCAAAAGTTAGGCATGCTCTACAGGAATAATCTATTTCTTTCAAACTCCTCTAGGCACACCTTAGCAACCACCTACCTCCTTCCCTCTCTCCTTTATGGTGCCCCTCTACTAACTAATCTGTCTGCTTCCCTCATCTCTAAACTTGAAGCTTGCTATAATAAGATCTCTAAATTCGCCACTAAATCCAAAACCTCAACCCACCACTGCCTTACCTTTCAATCTCTGAACTGGTCAGAACTCCCTAACCACCTTGACTATCTTCAACTAACAACCGCTCACAAATTAATATTCTACCCAGAAAAATGCCCAGCTTTATCCAACATCCTTCCCCCTTACATCCCTAACCGATCATTGAGATCAGAACACCAAAACCTAATCTCCATTCCCAGACCTAAACATTCCGCTGGCCAGCTACTACTATCCTTCTCTCTAGGCAAAAAATGGAACTCTCTCCCTCCTTCACTTAGGACTATACCTAACACGGAATACTTCAAGACCCAACTCTACTCACACCTATCATCCAAATGGAAATGTTCTTGCTTTCACCCTATATAAATTGTAGGGATTTTCTACACTAAGCCACTCTCTACCCCTGCACGTATCTGCTCACTGATTTAATTTCTAATTCCCAAAATGATTTAGCCAACTCTCAGTTGACTGTAATGAGGAAAATATTGCAAATTATTTAAAAAAAAAAAAATTGATGTTTTTGTTATTTTGCACTGTTCTTACTATGTATACTTAGCTGTTTGGACATTTCTATTGTATTTTATCTTGTGCATTTGTAACCTTGATTGTACTGCCTTTGGAGCTTTTCTCTCTGGGTCTCCACTGAAAATGGGTACTTCGTGGCCCAGTGGACTTCCCCGGTAATCAAAATTGAAATAAATAAATAAATAAATAAATGTAAAAAAAATCTCAGTGATTACTTTCATATGCAAATATTTATTTGTCAGTAAGATGAATCATATCTGTTCTCTACAATAATGTCAAAAGTAAGTCATGAGTGATTTATATAATGTACACCTAGGATTTTGCACTATACTGTGCAGCATGCATGATATCTGACCATTGTAGATAACCAGCAGTAAGCATGTTAATGCTAGCCATCATTTGCACAAGTTTAACAGCAAGCAGCAATTCATAACTAGTAAAACTGAATTAATAAGCATTATACAATGCCTACCCTAAAAACGTGCACGCTGATTGGCCAGCCCAACCAGCGTGCCCGTTGTAAATCCCTCAATATACTAACGGAAAAAGGTCCGGTCGCCCGGACTTTTCCGTTAGTATAAACACTCTCGCTATGTTAAAAGAGTTTAACAAAGCGACACAGGTATAAAAAAAGCAACGGAGATCTCCGTTGCTTTTTTTAAAGCTGTCTCGCTATGTTAAACTCCTTTAACATAGCGACACATGTAAAGCAACGGAGATCTTGCGATCTCCGTTGCTTTAACTTGTTCGCTATGTTAAATGAGTTTAACATAGCGAGACAGCTTTAAAATAAGCAACGGAGATCTCCGTTGCTTATTTTAAAGCTGTCTCATGTTAAACCCATTTAACACAGCGAGTAAAAGCAACGGAGAACTTGCGTTCTCCGTTGCTTTTGCCCACAGCTCTGATGTACTGCGTAGGCATGCGCAGTACATCAGAACTGCCGCGGAACACCAGACAGGTGCGGAAGGGCAGCAAAGAGGCATTATACAATGCCATTATTTAAGAAAAGTAATTATTTCTTTTCTTAAATAATGGCATTAATATAGCAATAACCCACTTCTGGGTGTGGGTAATGCTGGATTTACCCACGGTTGTCTTTGTTTGGTCCCTCGGGCTTCGCCCTCGGGACCAAACCACGCCAACCGTGGGTAAATCCAGCATTACCCACACCCAGGCGTGGGTTATTGCTATATAATACAACAAATAGATTGAGCCAGTCACCATGGCTGATATAAATCCACTTTAATTGTAGAGACAAAAAGTAAGCGCTTTCACGATCCTTTCGACCGCTTCATCAGACTCAAATAAAATCCTTTTACACACCTACTTTTATACACTTAATAATCAATTAAAACATTAATTAAGAACATCAATTATTCAATTATGCATGCTAAAACTTCATATAAGGACTTCATTTAAAAAATAGTAAAACGTATAGCAAAAAAAATACATTTGTCTGATAATAACTCATTAATGCTTAAATGTCCTAGCTTTTAAAAAGGGTTTAACTTTCAGGGACACTGCCTCATTAATCCCTGGAGAGGTATGTGCATTCAATCTGAGTATCCATCTTTGCTCTGCAAGCTCAGTCCTGTTTTTTATGTCCCCACCCCTCATTCCTTCCTGCAGAATCTCTAGAACAATAAATTTAAAGGAATGCTGTCTGCCCGTAGTTTCTACATGCTTAAAAAGAGCATTTGTTTCCTTTTTATTGGAAATATCTTTGTAGTGCTCCTGTATGCATTCCTTTATTATATGATTAGTCTTTCCTATATAGTAAGCATTGCATATTATGCAGAAAGCAAAATACACTATATTTTTTATTCTGCAGTCAGCATACTGCCTAGCTTGTAATTCAAAGTGCAGATCAGGGTGGATATATGTGGGACATGAATGAATATACTTGCATGCTGAACAGTTCCTGCACATATAAGTGCCTTTTCTTTCAGATAAATTGTTCAAGCTATTACTCTTGTTGCCATAGCACAGTTGACGTTTAAGGGACCTCTTATTTTTAAAAGCAAAACTAGGTGCATCTTCTATAAAACCATCCAGGTCTCTAATAGTTTTCAAGATGTTCCAATTTCTTTTAAATACTTCACAAAAAATTACTAATGTCACTGCTAAAAGTAAGGGGGAAGTTTACCATCATTACTGCCATTCACCTGTGGTGTATTATTGGCTCCCTCAGAAAAAAAGGATCTACCTCTGGTGTTTCTTTCTCTCTTCATTTCATCTACATATTTATCATACATATCACCAGGATACCCTCTCTAAAAACTCTTCTTTAAGCTTATCTAATGCTGCCTTAAGCTGTGACTCATCATTATGTAGTCTCATCAGCCTAAGGATTTGCCCTTTCACTAAATTTTTACCTACAAATTTCGGATGCATGCTGTCTATATGTAGCAAAGCATTTTTCTTTGTGGGTTTCCTGTGAATACTTGTCTGAATCCCTAGAATATCTGATTTCCTTAGTTTAATATCAAGGAATTCTATCTCTTCCTGTGAAAATTTAACAGTAAATTTCAAGAAAGAGGTAGTGCCATGCAGATATTCAATAAATGAAATAAGTTCATTTTTTTTTGTCTCTACAATTAAAGTGGATTTATATCAGCCATGGTGACTGGCTCAGTCTGTTTTTCTTTATATCTGATTGTTTTGTGTGAGCCAGTTCTTTATCAGGCAGCTGGTGCTATTTTCTTTGATAATACAACAAATACAATGACAGTCAACAAGTACATAATAAATAATTTACAAGTGAGCAGGAAACAAAAACATTAATGAAATAATTTTGCAATACATCTGATGAAAATAAGTACTGTATCTAAGAAAACATTAGCTTTGCACTCTGTGCGACAGACATTGGCAATCCAATGTCACAAAGGAATGTACAAAGGATAAGGCACAGTCATCATCACTTGCACAGGGTGGGAGGGGGCAATAGGAAGGCAAGTCTGACACCAAAGAAGCAAGTATGTATGAGTAAGAAATCAGTTTTTCAGGAAGTATACAATTTTCAGGGCTAGTACCAACAGATTGCTATCATTCAGTAGTAATTGTTTAAATAAAATGTGGGTGTGAGGTGTTATGGGCGATATGATCTTTAATGTACGTGGGTCTGCATAAACACAGTTAAAGTACCTGTGCTAGCTCTATATATTTGCACCTCAAACAGGTGTGAACCATGCATGTTAGAGTAGTCAGCTCACCATGTTTACTCCCAGCCATGATAACAGCCTCTGACAGGAGTTGAAATACTAATTCCATTGCCCTGGTTAGAAGTTGGGATACTACCTGAACATGAACGATGCCTGCTGGATGAACTGTCATCACAGTGGTGCCCAGGACCATGACCACATGGTCTACCACATCTGAGTGAGAACACCTTAATCACTGATGGAACCATGGAAGTAGTGCCCCTATAGGAATGAGATTTTGCAAGGCCACATCATTTAACACCCAATGCTGTAAAGCTTCTCTGGCCACATAGACACTGATCCTCCTTCAGCAGATGTTTCATTACAGACATTTCCCGATCCAGTGTGTGTCATTCATCCTGTCCAAGGAGTCACCATGCCAGAATGCACAACAATTAGTACTTGCACTATCTCTTTTGAGGCTGTGGTGGAACATACTTGTGCCTCTGTGATGGCCCTACACATACATTGCATGGCACTAATGACACTCCAACATCTGGAGGAGGGCAGACAGCAGACCTCCTTAGAGCATCTCTACCAACACCCTTGTGTGGTATCTCACCCTCATGATGGCTACAGGGAGACTTAGCCAGCTCTGTAATTGGAGTAACTACACTACCCTGATTAACTAGTTAATTAATGCGGCCTATCGCCCCATTAGCCTGACGAGTCTGATATGCAAAGCTATGGAACGCATCATCATGGACCTAATAAACAAGGATATAGGGAATATCCAAACTCTGGATCCCACACAGTTTGGTTGTGTGAAGGGTAAATCATTCCTGCTCAACTTGCCCAACTTCTTCGAGTCAGTCACCAGAGCTGTGGCTGAAGGCAAGGTGGTACATACAGCCTACCTTGATCTGGCCAAGGCCTTTGATACTATTCCCTACTCAGAAATCATAGAAAAACTCACTAAGCTAGGCATCAACCCCCATATCACTAGGCGGGTTGCAAACTGGCTCATGGGTAGAACCCACAGTGTAAAAGTAGCTGACTCCAAGTCAGACTGCCAACCAGTCATGAGTGGAGTCCCACAGGGTTCAGTCCTTGGTCCTCTCCTGTTTATCTACTTCTCTGAAGTCCAGGCCAACATGAAGGGACTCTGGCTGACAAAGTTTGCAGACGACTGAAGGTTGGGAGCTATTATTAACTCCCCAAGTGATGTTGACATCCTAGAGAAAGGCCTAACTGAGACCAATGACTAATGTCAGAACCATGGCCTTAAGTTCAATGCCAAAAAATGTGTTGTCATCTCCTTTGGAAAAAAAACAGTTCCCATGAATTACCACATTGATGGCAGTCCGCTGAACACAGAAGGCATTATAAGAGATCTGGGGACACAGGTTGACAGCAACCTCTCTTCTGACCACCACATTGCCACTGTGGTCAGAAAGCCCTTGTATGTGGCACATCTCATTACTAAGGGTTTTGCATCCAGGAAGAAAGAGGTCATTGTCTCCCTCTACTCTTCCCTCATTAGACCGATCATTGAGTACAATGCCCCATTTGCCATGTACATCACTAAACACCTGCAACAACTGGAGAGGCTGCAAAAGTACCTCACAAAGAGGATCCTAGCCCTTAAACATTTGTCCTATATGGACAGATTTAAAAAAAACTCCAACTATTCTCTGTCTCATATCGCCTACTTAAAGGCTATCTCTGTTTGACTTACAAAGCCATGTCTGACCCAGCTCTGTTAGAAATGCTACATCTAAAGAAATCCAAATCCCTCCACACCACATGCTCCAGAGACCTCAACCTCATTATCACAATCAACAAAACATGCTGGAGGGACAGGTTCATAACCGAGATACTGCCCATGCTATGGAATAGACTTCCCATACATGTCAAGCAGAACACCTCACTGGCCTTCTTCAAGAGAAATCTTGATGAGTGGATGGGAAATAGAAAATTCACCCCAGGGATCACTCCAGTGTCTTTACTCGACAGAGGCACTGGGAACTAAGGTCAGGTGGCATGATGCCAGGGTAATCCAATGGGCTAGGCTTGTAAAGGCTCCAGGGCCATTAGCCTAGTACACAACTATGAACCTATGAACTGTCAAAAAAGAAAATGAATAATTCACAAACCACTATATAGCAAATGCAATGCTGGTGATGGAATGAAGAAAGAGCTGTATATGATGTTAAGTGCTTTTCATTTACTGCACTAGTAAACTTCATCAGATCATCTGATGAAACCTATGAACTGTGTTACTCTCAGACTATCCTATCTCTGAGAGATATAGGCATACTGACTGTGTCCAAAACATGGACAAGAGTTGGAATCCACAACCCTCAGTGTCAGACTGATCCTCTGTACCCCTCTATTGTGCCTCTTCATCACTGCCATCATCATCAGAGGCTAAAAATGCTCTGACATCAGGCAGTAGAAGTTACACAGTACCAGTGTCAGGATCACCTATGATAACAAGTAATTAACACAGCAAAGAGAGAAACAGAATAAAAAAACTGACCAAACTTATGTTATAGAACATGTAATTTAAGTGATACTAAATGTAAATGCAAATAAAAAAGGACTTTAACGTATGCATAAATCTATATTATGTGTAGTAATAAGAAACTAACTAATGTGTCTACCATGTGCAGGTGGTTATGCAAAATCAGTACCAGATGTGCCTAGACAGAAAAAAATGGAGATTAAAGAAGGATGACAAGTATCACAATGCAAATTACAGAATAACCAGAAAACAATCCACTTTACACCTGTGTAAGAAGAAACCTCTTACACAGAAATCTTCTATAAGATGATGTATATATCTTTATCTTTATATATATATATATATATATATATATATATATATATATATATATATATATATATATGGATTGACTTTATATCATCGTAATACTGAAATATCGAAATTCAGTACATCAAGGCTATAAAGCCGAAACCTTAAAACAGCAAAAGCTCAGAACTGCAAAATTCAAAATCTCACACACCGGAGATTTTGAATTTTGCGCTTCTACTACACACATACACACACATGCACACACACACGCACACACACACACACACACACACACACACACACACACACACACACACACACACACACACACCTTCCTCCCCACAGACAAACACAAGCCCCACCCCCCTACTTAAATATTCTAACTCCAAGGTCGCACTGCATATAAACATACACAAAACACCACCACACAAGCTACATTCTCCTCGCACACACACATACCAGCAACAAAACACACACCACAGCCCCTACCCAAAACCCTTAACACATACAGACTTACCTGAATCCATAACCACAGCAAAACCTCAGAACTGCAAATTTCAAAACCTCCGGTATTCAAGGTTTTAAATTTCGTGCTTCTGGGGTTTCACTCTTTTCAGGATTCCACTTTATGGGTTTGAAATGCTGAATTTCGATATTTCAGTATTTTGAGCTTCTAAAGTAAATTTATATATATATATATATATATATATATATATATATATGTATACATATCACAGAAAACACACACCACAGTCCAGCACTCCAAGTCACAGGATGGCATCATCAGTGTAGTCTACACTGATGACACCAGGGGCAGAGATTGGTCTGTTTTTCTGCCTGTTGTCACCATCCTGTGACTATTGGATTGTACATCATAATTGTGTATCAAGA
Organism: Protopterus annectens; assembly: GCF_019279795.1. NCBI lineage: Eukaryota > Metazoa > Chordata > Ceratodontiformes > Protopteridae > Protopterus > Protopterus annectens. The sequence continues at coordinate 1,392,812,240 of NC_056726.1, forward strand.
ATATAAAGTTATTTAGCTTTGAAACACTTTTCCTCTGCTTGTTATTATTCTTGCTGCCTGGATATTTACTTCAAAGGCTTTAGTACTTGGAGTGCTGGACTGTGGTGTGTGTTTTCTATGTCATTTGGTTTGGTACGTGCATATATTCACAAGAGAAATGATTTCTTATAAGGCATACCTGGAAGTTCAGCAGTAGATACACATTGGTTGTCCTCCACCTCTGCACCAACATCAATGACTCTTTGTGAACCTCCTGATGAGCTATCTGTATCTCTGACAGTGGACAGCATCTCCTCTGTCTCAGCTAGTGGTGATTCTGTACCAGAACCACCATCAGAAACCATCCCTTTCTGGGCAATTGTGGCTGCCCTATCTTTAATATTCCTTATCATGTCACAGGCACTGTGTCCTATTTTCTGGTAATCACAACCATACTCCCCCCAACTGCATTAACATTGTTGACCACCTGCTTTCAGATGTTGTCACAGGAGGACTTGTCAGCTCTGCCTCTGTCTAACAGGTTTGATCCATGTCACTGTAGTACCTATATGATGACTTCATTCATCTGTGCTCTCAGGTTTATGGGGGCCAGATAGCTTGGATACCATAGCCCTGTATGAGATGAAAAATAAGAAAAGAAAAAAAAAAGTGAATTAAGCAAAAAGTATGAGTGTTAACAAAAGAAATATGTGTGATTTTATTCAGCCACCATCCATAAAACTAAAGTAAAACCTACGGCTCTTTAGGAGTAGACACAAAGGTAATACAGGAATGAACCCCCCCACACACACATGCACACACATATACAAAGCAAAGTAAGTTAAAAGCATGATAAAAGTCTTTATGGATTACAACATTGTATAACTACATACCATATGGCAGCATTACAAAGAAATTTCTACTTAATTAAAAGTGAATACCGTTTTTTGGATATCCACTTGTGTTCATGGCAGACAGATATATATTACAGACTTGGACTACAAATGTAACCCCTCTCAACACTGCTAATACTGATATAACACATTTTTGGAACAAGAGTTCAAATTCTCACAGAAGAGGTTCTATGATAGCAGGTAACATTTACTTGAAATATACTTTTTAATTAAAACAACTGCTATACATGGCTATGACAACAGCAATGGACAAGCAGTGGAGACAGCAAACAATGGTATTTCAAAATGTAATGCATTAGTCATGTAAAATCAAATCCCTTTGTAAGAAACATCAACATACCTTTATAGAAAATCATTTCTGAAAGTAAACAAAAGTATTGCAAGTCAAATAGCAGTACCAAAATGTGTGTCGATCCAAATAATGCAATACAAGTGCCTTACCAACATGATTAGCTTATACAGTGCAGATACAGCCCTGTGAGCACTGTGGATCTGGAAATCAGATGTCAAATCATTAGCATTCACGAATGCCACAATCTGCACTAAGTGCTAGGAAGGTAAACATGGTATAAGGACTTATACGATTCTGTACACATGGCCTAGCAGTGCAAGAACGAGAAATCCAGGGCTTGTAATTGTGAATGATTATAACTGAAGGAATAATTGTTTCATACTCCTGCTACTTTGACCTTACTGAAGGTGTGTCAGGGGAAGATAACTTAACAAAAAGTTAAGATCCTACATTAAGTAACTTTGGAGAGGAACCCTTTGTAACATTTATATTATGAAATACTTATGATCCAACTGTGTCTCTGAGCAACATGTTGTTGCTTGTAATTCATGTGAAGTAGATAACAGTTAAATAATAAAAACACATATCAAAGTAAATCCAAAATGACTCTGCATTTATGCCAGATTAGCATAAAAGGGGAATAATGCTAACAAAAGAAATGTTAGAAAAACTGTAGTATTTCAAACACTTTTTGCTATTATGACAAGAATTAGTAGCATAACTGTTGCAAATATACCATTTATCTACACATCTACAGGGAATTTTCAAAGGACAACTATAAGAAAAGCTTATGTCGGACCTTTAATTTAAAGTAATACAATGTCGCCGCTTGAGTATATGTAAGCAACTTTCTCTTCTTCATAAATATGTCTGTTGTCTGTGGCAAACAGTGAAAATAGTTTCAAATGTGCCATGTCCATGCCATGGTATCAAGGTTCAGCTCTAGTTGCCATGCTGTTTTTGTGCCATTAATAATGTGCTTATTTTCTTTTACTAACACAACCAAAATTGAGAAAACGTGATGAAGAGATACTAGGAAAAAAATGTTCTTTCTTTTTTTGGCATTATCCTTCATATACTGCTTGGCATTTCACAATAGGGATTGGCAGTGAATGATGGCTCACTTCTCAAGGCAAAAAAATAAATATTTAATTTGGGCTGTCTTCAGTAGAGCAAACAAACCTGGTGCTGGTACACTTTCATCAGCACTCCAGATAGTACTGAGTGAAGAAAATGCGCCTGTCAAGTACCTATCTCTGTGAAACAAAGTATAATTCCTCTGAGTTTAGAGAAATAGAACACGTAACACAGGGTTTAAATCCAGTGTACACATATTTTTTAGGAGTGTTTCAGAATAACTTTTGACAAACATTTTCATTTATGTTGTTGGAAACTCAGTTTTTCACAATATTAGTAACGGATAAGGTGCATGAATTGAAATATGGCATTTTCTAAGTTGTGATAACAGAAAAGCAGTAGCATGACATGTAGAAAACTGTACTGCATATGATGCATTACATCAATTCAGGTAGTAATCATGACAGAAATTTTCCTTGAAATGATATCAGTAGTGATTGTATCTGCTGTGTCAAAAATGACCTGCAGCTGCTGTTTGTCCCCTTTCACATTATTTGGCATTGCCTAATTTCTTGATAAAGTAGGCTAGAAATTCAAGTTCTGATGTGGCAAGGAGATTTAAAAAGATGAATGTCTTAAAGTACTATGTGTCCTGGTCATTGCTAGATATACCCTTTGATTTTTTTTCCATTTCTCTTTCAGTTTTCTAAAATGCATTTTTTTTCTTTTTGTACTTGTGTTCCACTTGGTAGTATGCTAACATGGCTCATGAATGAATGCAAAAATGAAAAATTAAATTTGGGCTGCCTTCTGTAGCAGATATGAGTATGGCATCAGTGTGTGCCCATCAGCACTCTGGACAGTGGTGAATGAAAAAATGCACCTGTGAGCTAACAGTCTCTGTGGCACAAGGTATATGTGTAGTGAGTTTAGAGAAAGCGGACAGGTAATGAAGGGTTTAAATCCAGTTTACATATATTTCTACTGAGGGAGTCAGAATGACATTGGGCACATTTTTTTGTTTATGATTGTAACATTATGTACAAATGAATATCATAAATATGATTTTTGCAACAAAGCTATCATTAATGCTTGCTATATAGTGTTAACCATGACAATGATGAAGATAGCTAATTTAAAATGCACTTGCGTAAGTAGGATGTACACAATAACTTTGTTCATAGGTTCATAGATTAGTACTAGGCTAACTGCCATTATGGGCCATTTTAAGCCTAGCCAATTACCCCATGTGAGAATCAAACCCTGCACCTATCTCTTTAAGGTAAACACCTTAACCATTATGCTAGCCTCCCTCCTGTTATAATGTTTATGACTCATAATATGTTATAAGTATGTGTTTAGGAGTCTGTCATATGTAGTATGCATGGACCATATTACAATATGTATTATTCAGGTCATGCAACTCCATGCCTCTGAAATGTATTTACAACCACAAGTACTACCTTTTACATAGAGCTCCAAGACTATTACTAGTTCAAGTCACACACATGCAGGCATCTTTTAAATATATCTCCATTCATTTTGAAAGTAGTTTATCTCAAATGCCCACATAAAAAAGAAGTTATACTGTGGCATTGACAGTTTATAAGCAAATGTTAACATTTAATCCCTATTTTGCTCATGAGTTTGATTCTGATGTGGTACTATTAGATTTGGATGGTGTGTAGCTCCCAACAACCTAATATGTCACAAGTTATACCATTTTACCTCCAGCCAACAATGGTTATACGAAACACCATAAATATGTCAGGGTTTAACATTAGTACATGTGTAAATAGGTTGTGCATCACACGTGACCAAATCTCACTACCATATTTCACACATTCCTTGCTTTTGGATGCAGTCATTGCCAATATGCCTGCCAAGTCATTTTTGTGCATTCATTTGCAAATGCAGCTGGCAAGGCTGTGCAGCTTTGCACACAGGCTGTTTGATATACATGAAATCTGAATTCACCACCAATTCAGACACATAGTTCTAGCTTGACTTCTGTAGAGTTGGCTAGTGAAGTTGAAGATGGTGTTCCATTTATATAATAAAGGTGGGGTGTTCAGGAGTCCAGACTTTTTGTGGCACTCATGTTCAATGCTACAGCTGTAGGCTGCTGGAAGGTGATTTTACAGTGTCTTAATATAAGGTTGAGTGTTGGAATAGCTTGGCTAAAGCTGTCTACAGTGCAACTGGCATTCCAAGCACTGGGAAACAATGTTGTCACCATTATAGTGACATGAAGAGGCACAAGCAGGGCCTCCTGAGGCAATGGGAGGAAGGCAATGGGAGGAAGAATTTAAGACTGCAAATAGTCCTCAGTTGTGTAAGTTTACTGACCCATCAAGGGTCAATCATATAGCATGGAATATCCAACCAATACAGTTATTCATTACGCTTTCATATCTATTTTCCCTACTGTATAGCTGTAGAAGAGATAACACAGAACCATGAGGCATATCAGTACAGACTGGCTGACCTTAGAGAAGCACAGGGTAAGTATGCATCGGGTATAAATGCAAGCCAGATACTACTTTTTAGGTCCTCAGTCTATATCAGCTTGAGCACACATACCTAAACTTTTATATCAAGCATACATGCCCTCTCCAATAACTCTTGGTGATTGCATTAGCTAATGAGTACACAGCTTAATTGTGTGTTTGTGGGTTGAATTCCCAGAAGCAAAAATTAACTTTTATTACAGGATAGTATTTCTAAAATATTAACTGAAATGCTGATTGACACAAACAATTCAATGCTGGTAAATGCAATTATTAACTTGGAAAGCATATATCTGACATGGCATAGTCAAATAAATGTTTCCATTTCTTATACAATAACACTGATATTGATTTATTTCATAACACATTAATGTCTTCACAGCATATATGGATGTGTCAAAGGTGAACATGTTTATGTGTCATATTTGTTTATGCATTGAAATAATAAAATAATGTGACATGGCATTGATTTCTTATTCACTTTGTTTTGTCTCCCCTATCCCTCACTCTTTTTTTTTAATTTTTTTTGGAATACATTGCTGCTGAAACCAAAACAACCATCAGCACAGGAAGCTAGACAAATCACTGCAGTTCGGCCTGCTATACCTCTTCAAGTGGCTGTGGTAGGACCACCACCACCACAGGCAGCACAGATAACCAGTACATCTGGGTTGAAATCTGTCAGCACTGCCTCCCTAACTCCATGCCTATCAGCTCCACCTGTGTCACTTAGATCTGCCCCATGGCTGGTGCAGAGGTACCCTCTTAGAGCAGTACTAGAGGAGGTGGTGATTTTATCACATATCAGAAGTTGACAGGGGTGTTGGTGGACATAATTTAATTAATTAATTAATTAATTAATTAATTAATTTATTTTTATTTATTTGTTGCTGATCGGGTTTTTCCCACTAGGCCAGCCTTTTTTCAGGGGAGACCTGAGGTGGCATTTATACTACTGGGGAAATGTGGCTAGGGTATCTGAAAACTTCCCCTACTTGTCATTGTTGTAGGTGGGAACCATTTTGGAAGAGCACTTCCTATTTCTATTCTAGACAAATAGGTGGCCCAGAGAAACAGGGAGGCAGATGGAGAGAGAAGGAAATGATGGAGTAGGGAAAGAAATGAAGGAGAGAACAAATATTGAGAACAGAGAAAGTGTGTAGGATTCTGAGGAAATGTTTCAAAGAAATATGTTTAATGGAGATGAGTCAGCAAATGATGGAGGTATAATTACAACCCTCCAGTGTGGAGGGTTGAGGATGAATTACTTAAAAGAAATGGTGGTACAGAGTGAGCCAGAAAATAAAGGAGATGTTTCGGGGGGGGGGGCATTATGAGGAAAATACAAAAGGAGGATGCAGAGACAATCTTGAAGAATAGTGGTGAGATGGAAAATAAGACATATGCAGAGAAAATAAAAGAAGGGAAAAGTGGAGTAGCAGAAAAGAAGGCAGAAAAAATGAAAAATGGACGTACATGGTAAGGATTCAAAGTAAAGAAGACAATTAAATGAACAGGTATGAAATGTGGGACAATTTAATAGCTCCTTTGGGTGCAAAAGCACATGAGGTAAGAGCATTTATTCTTATTAACAAAGAGTCATTTTGTGACATTAGATTTGAAACTGTTTTTTCAATGGAAAATGTTCTTGGAGAATATGAAAAAAGAAAGACTGTCACCCATGGAATCTTTATGTGATAAAAGCATTTAAAAGGGAAACAAAAAAGAAGATTCATGTACAATTTCAAACAGAGGTATAAAGGCAAACTTTGAAAGGACATTTGAAAGCTTTATATAAAGAAGTACTTGGCATTGCAAATGTTTATGACAAAAGGGGTTTATAGACTGGTGGCTGGCATTGTAACATTATATTAAATTAGAAAGAGAAAAAATTATACATATGCCAAATGTGATAAATATAGAGGGGAATAGCGGTGTTGAAAAATACTGGGGACAACCCAAAACATGTTTTTGTGGAAAAGAAGGATATTTGACAAAAGGAAATGTTATATTTGTGGGGAAATGGGGCATGATGCAAAAAATTTGGAATGAGATATTATAAATGGAACAAAATTGGACATTTATGGATGGATTGCAAAAATGAAAATAACAGTAAGGAAAAATAAAAAGAACAAGAATAAAATGAAAAAGAGAAGAAATGTTAGAAGTAGTAGAAAAGAAAAATTAAACGAGGAAAAAATAATAAAGAGGACATAGAAGAAGGTTCTAAAATAAGTGATGGAGAAGACATAAAGACATAAACTGGGAGGTAGTAAAAGGGGGGAATCCTATTGGTAAAAGGGTAAAAGACAGAAAGAAAATATGAAGGGATAAGTACAAAAGAAAAAAATGAAATGGATGAAAAAGAATATATACAGCTAAAGACTGGGGTCTGGTATAAACGTTAAGCTGTTTGACTCACTAATACAAGGTACAGTGTTTTATTCTCACCTTCAGGAAGGAAATTGGTTAGGCTTAGAATGGCATGTTAAGAAAGCTAGACTAGTAATTAACCATGAACTTAAGAAACCATGACTACGGAAAAGGGAAAATGAAAATTTTAGAGTGCTTTCTGTAAATGTGAATAGTATTAAGAATATAGTAGAAGAATAGGAATTTTGGAGTGGTGTAACACATGTGATGTAGATATAATTATATTAGATGACACAAGACTTTTAGCAAATGAAAAAAAAAATATTACAAATAGAAAATGTGGAGGAAAGATAATCTGGAACTTGGGAAATGAGAGATGTTCTAGAACAGCTGTGTTCTGTAGAAATACAGTAAAGATATTAGCTGTAACTTTACCAAAAATGGGAAGATAAACCATTATAGATTTAAAATGAAAAAAAAAAACAAGTGTATATATAATTATAACATTATCTGCTTATACTCACTGTAAAGAAAGGGAAAGCTTATTTCATTAGATTTTTAGACTATGTAGTGATAAATATGACTATTATAATAACAGGAGACTTTAACTGCAATTTAAGAGGCAAGCATAAAAAGAAAGGAAACAATATAAGAAAATGTTAGATGTTATAAGCTGTGGTAAGTTAAAACTTTGGGACAAAAATTCACTGACTTACAAAAGGGGTATGTATAGAACTGAAATGGATTATTTTATAGTAGCAGAAGGTTTGGTTATAGGAGGGGGTAGTCAAAACAGGATTTTCTTATCATCTTGCAATATGGCTAGAGATAAAAGAAAACAACGAACATATAAAAATAGGCAAAGGAAAAAAGGGATAAATGGGAAATCATGTAATGAAGAAGGAAATAAATTAGTAATACAGTTATAGAAAGACCATATTACTATGAGAACATTTTACAAAAAATGGTCTGAATGGTGGATAATATTTAAGGAAAAATATAAAAAAATGTTTTTTACAGTGGCAATATGACATGAGAAAAGTAGAGAAAGGAAAACATAAAAGAACATGTAACAAGGCATTGGAAGATTTAGAACATAACAATATAAAGTACTTTAACAAAGAAAAACAATAATATGAAAGAAATCAAGAAAATATACTATAATTGTTATATAAGCAAAGATATTTTTAACAAGGAAAAAGGGAAGAAGTATCAAGTTACTTAAGCAGATTAGTAAAGGAAGATGATAGTGTAATGAGAGAAATAAAAAAATGTAAAGGAGACATAGAAAGAACTCAGGAAAAGATTATGAATAGTGTAGTACTTTATGTACAAGAAATGTTTAAAGAAAAAAATGAAGGTAGTGAAAAAAAAAAACATGGAAAGTAAAAAAAAAAAAGCTAACAGAAAAAGAGAATAAAGAGTTGGAAAAGGAGCTTTTTTAAATGACCTAGAAAAAGTATTAGGACAAGTATCAGCTGCAGGCCCAGTTGGAATAGGGTATGAAATGTATAACAATTTAAGGGACTAGCAAAAAAAATTTTTTTTAATTTTTGAATGAAGGGATATATTAAGGTTTTATGTATAAAGAATTATGCAGTGGAATACTTAAATTCATATGAAAGAAGGAAGACAGAACAGAATTAAAAAAATGGAGACCAATAGTATTGAATAATAATGATTATATGATTTTTATGAAAATAATACGAAAGAGATTTGAAAATAAAATGGAAAATATTGTGGAAGATAGCATATATAGTATAAAGGAGAAGGGTTGTCAAGAATTAGAGAAGCTATAGAAGATATGAGCAAAAAAAAAAAAGAAGCAAAAATCATTATATGAGACCTTAATAAGGCACTTGACACAATAGAACATGAAATCTGATGGGTAATAAGTGAGAAAGTTAGGAAATTATGTATATCAGTGTATAGTAAGAATAAAGAAAAAATACTTGTAAATGGCTGGTACTAATAGGAAATATAACATACTTAACAAGTGTATTTATGTTGCCAACAGCATTTAAAAAGGAATTATTGCAGATAATTGTTTCATTCATATCGAGTTCTAGATTAAACCCAGTAAATCAGGAGTTTTGTATGTAAATAAAGAAGAAAGGGGGTTTCAGGTTAATTAACCCAATGACATTGCTTCATTAAATTTGTAAAGTGGATAAATGAAAAGGATGAGAGATTTGTAGTAAAACTGTATAAATATAAGTATGATAAATTTTAGAGTATGGTAAAAATGAGTAAAAGAGAAAAAGAGTGTATAAATGAAGAAATAAAATGTTACCAGGAAAAAAACATTTTTGTGAAAAATAAAAACTGATGACATACAAAAAGATAAAAAAGTATGGTATAAGAATGCACTGACAAAACATTACTATGTAAAACCATGGAAAAACCTAACAGATGAAAAAATTAAAGCCATAAAAATAAGAAGTAGTGTAATCTGAAGGTAGAGTGTCAATTCTTTTGTGGAGACTGGTAATAGATAAATTGCCAGTAAAAGGAAATATGCCATATAAAAAGGAACATGATAGAATATGTTTTCATTGTTAAGAAGAAGAAACTATGGAACATGTGTTTTTGAAAGGTAAAAGAGTAAAAGAGTTATGGGGAAAACTATGTAAAAAAGATTTTTTGACGATATAAAAGAAGTGGTTAAAATAAACATGGAGATGATTAAGTAAAGATATAAGAAAATAAGTGAAGAATATGTTAAAAGAATAGATAAAAAGTTATTTTATGTTCTATAGGTTATATGGAATGAAATTATGTTTAGTGGTAAATGGATTTTAGCAAGAATATTAAGTAAAATCAGATGGCGGTTATGGAAAAGTGGGGGTCTAATAGGAATGAAAATTTAGCGGGATTGTAAAGGAAATTATAAATATGTGGGGAGGTGCAGTGGTGCTGAGGTTAATATTGTTGCCTCACAGCAAGAGGTTTTCCAGTTCATTTCTCAGCTGGGGTGCCTTCTGTGCAGAGTCTGCATGTCCTCCCTGTGTTTGCATGGGTTTCCTCCACGTAGTCTGGTTTCCTCCCACATTCCAAAGACATGCATTTGAAGCATTTCTCCCAGGGCCTCCACTGAAAATAGGCTCTGTCCTAGTCAGATTTTCCTGGTCAACAAATGCTAAATAAAATAAAAATAAATATTTATATAGTTATACATGCAAATATTTGTAAATACATAAATATTTTGTAAATAAGAGTTATTTTTGCATACAAATAAAGGAGTCCCACTCTTCTTGATAGGTGTTATGGGATCTTTAACATCCACCTGTGTTTCCTCTAGTGCTTTCAACATTTGAGGATGTATGTGCCACTGCCTGATAGTCTTCTTTCCCAAAAAAGGCAGATAGATTGTATAACGTTCCAGAGTTTTGTAACTTTAGTTAATCCTACTTCTGCTAAACATGTAGTTAATTTTAATCCTATACTTTATGACAAGGATGGGAAAAAAGCATATGCTTCTGCAACTTTGATTTTCAGAATTTTGAATTGCCTTATTGCATTCAAAGTATTGGATTGATAAGATCAATGAATGCTCTGAAAAACAAAAATCTAATTCTATTGAAGCAACACTAAAATTAATCCCTTTCAAAAAACTCATACATACTCAATGAATGATAACCAACAATGCTTACTTCACCCCAGAAATACTTAACAACTTCAATTCAGAAATCTCTCCAAACTGCCCGTGCTGTTACTCAAAAATAGCAGATTTACTCCATATCTTCTGGAGCTGCAAATCCACTTATAAATTATGGTGCTCGTTGATAGATTAGAGAAGATGGAATATCAAAAATCCACATTATCATGAGAATTTGCAGTTTTGCATATTACCTCTCAAAAAATACCCTAGTTACCCTACACATTCTAATTACTCTCTTCTCTCTAGTGAAATTGTATATTACCCAGAACTGGCTAGATCGTACCAAACTATCAATATATATATATATATATATATATATATATATATATATATATATATATATATATATATATATCAGCACATCAGTATATAACAAATAATCAAAGTAAGCATTCCTATTTCCTAAAATACTGGAGTCTTCTCCTGGATCATATTTTGAAAGATTAGCTGAATATGGAATGAGAAATTATTGTGACTGTGGAATGAAAAAGGGCACGTCAGTCGCCCTGCTAGACAGGGGTCCAGGGAAGTAAATAATGTGGGAAGAAATAGCCAGGGAATTTTTATGTCTAGGCTTGTAGAGGCCCTAGGGCCGATAGCCTAGTACCAACCTATGAACCTATAAACAAAAGCACTCACTGTCATGAGCTCTATGTCACCTCTGTTCTATATATGTATCTGTATTGAAACAGTATGTTAATTGTGACACAATGTTAATTAGAAATTGACTGTCTGTAGCACTATTTTGTACATAGTGTATATAGGATGCCATCAGTGTATTTTTGTTGTAACATTGAAAATTCTCTTGATACATTATGTATGTAGATATGTCTGAATTCTTCTTAAAAATGAAAATTGTACTGTATCTTGCATAATGACTGGATCTTGTAACATGCATACAATACAAGAGAAGAAGAAAAATAAAATATTTGGAAAAAAAAGAATTTTGAAATGTCAGGCTCACAGGTTAAAAGTTTATTTTGACTAATTGCAAGAAAGTATGAAAAAAAGTATGAAAAGTATATTTTGTATGCAATTTCTTCTTAGTTTCTTCCATCTTACAGGTATTGTGTATGACTCTGTTGATACTTCTTCCAGGGCCATGACCACAGGCACTGTTTTGAAAAGGTTTTCCTGGTTGCATTCTCAGAACCTCTCAGATGATGTGAAAAATGAAAATTTAAATTCTCTTTTGAATAAAGATTTAGGGCAGGATTCACTAAGCCACCGTGTAAGAGTTACAAGGCTTACACGGAGGCTGCAGTTAAACGGTGTGATGTCAGCATGTCATGCATATGCATGAGGGCATGCTGAATCACGCCTAAGGCTAACACGGTCCATGGAAGACAGTAGGGGGCGTATCCGTAGGCCGAGCCCTGCAAGCGGACACGCCCCCAGAAGAGTAAAAGTGCCCAAAGTAAACCCCCACGACAGAGTACATGGAAATGTGAATAAACACAACACAACACATGCCCCCACAGACTATGAACATAAAATCATATAAATTAACATGTGTAATATTTTTTTAAAACTGTAAAGATGTTTGCCCGTGAGTGCGCTCGTTTGCGTGGGCGTGCCCGTAGCTCAGCCACAGTTAGCAGTAAGTGGAAAAGCATATAAGAACTAACTATGCAAAGTAAGCCAAAAAGCAATAGCGTAGCGGTAGAGATGTCGGCTGAAAAGCAGGCAGTCATGGTTTGAGCCCCCACAACATCAATTTTTATTTTCAGTGAAATAAGCACGAAACAAGTCCCTGACACATATGTAGACATATAAAATTATATTTTATGTAAAATGTAATGAAATAGGCCAGTTATAGTGAAGAAATGTGAGATAAAATAATAACAAATGCCAGATGTGCCCATAGCTGAGCTATAGTTTAACAAGTTGAGTGCATCTGCCCGTAGGTGAGCAGTGGTTTAACAGGTGCAAAATGAGTGCCCGTAGGGGAGCCGTGTTTTAACATGCTGAAACTGTGTGCCCGTAGCTGAGCTGAGTGTAATATGCGTGCTGATAGCCAAATGAAGCGTAAACCAACGTAACCCATTTGCGCGGAGCTGCGCACCGCGCCAACAAGCTAACTGACGGGCAATGTTGAGCAAGCTGTAACAAAACTGCCTTTACACAGACACACCCCCTAGCCTGTCTAGACAGTCATAAAATATAAAAAGCAGTGGTCAGATTTGAACCCAGAATACCATGCACCATAGTCAAGGTACTGAACCACTAAGCCATGAAAGCTTTACTTAGAAATGCAGTAATAGCAAATCTATAGGAATGAATAGAAAGTGGAGCATGACAAAGCAGGTTTTGTGAAGCTGATACAATTCCAAAATGGCCAATCACAGATAAGTGCGTGGAAAAATGGCATATATAAGCCCCATAGGCGGGAATACACAGCATAAACGATTGTAGAACTAACTTGCAGCCAGAATGTCAGGAGTAGGTGAGGGTAGTTGCTTTCGAGCACAGAGGTGGGGCATTGAGGAGTCCAGATATATGGTCTGGCTCCTTGTCCACAATCATGAGGCCCAACTCATGCAGGGCCAGGTCCTGTGGGGAGCATATAGGGCTGAGGCGTGGGACCGGTTGGCTCATGATCTCACCAGTGCCACAGGGATTCCAAGGACTGGTGAGCAGGTCTGTCACCACCATGCAGACCTGAAGAGACGTAAGCAGGACCAATTTAACCTTTGGATCCAGGAGGCCCGGCAAATGCCCAACGTCCCACTACTGAGTAAGTTACATTTAATTATGTATGTAAGAAATTAAACTAGCTGATATTATGGAGATGTGTATTCCAATATTACTTCATTTATATTACAGCTGCAGGTGTCCGTTCTGTGAACCGCAGAGCCTATGGCGATAGGCAGGTGCGGTTGCGCCACCAGGCAGGTCAGTAATCCTCTCCCAGTAACTGTAAAGAAATATAAAAGTATGACAGTTAGCAAAAGAGTGCAGTGTAGTCACTAAGTAATGAAATGTGCAAGTAACAGTGTAAGAGTGTTTGCAAGTATTGCTTGATTACAAAAGTGTGTTGCAGTCTGTAATCCAAACAGAAAAATGAAAATGTCTGAAATAAAGTCTGAAATAAAGATGCCCCACCTGTAATATAATAGTACACAACCTGCAGCAGGCTGAAAAGTACAGCTGCAGAAGATGAGCAAATCACATGTGTGAAATATATCCCTGTTGAAATACTGAAACATGACAGAAGTGAGACTGTTGGAAAGGATTGTAATAACTACAGGTAAAACATGTCAATAAAGCCTAGAAGTAAGTACCATCCTGAATAGTAAAATTAAAACAAGTGAGAGAGTGTGAGAAAGAGTTATGAATCCACCAATAAAGTAGTAATAACTAGTAAGCTGAATAAAGTATACTGCAGTCAGTACAGAATGAAATGAATGTGACAAGCAGAACCAAACTGCGAAATGTGTTTAAAATGTTGCTGCAGCTGGAATGTGTATCCCAAAATCTGGATATGTTGCTCTCAGTCTGCAATATGCAGATAGTATGATTGTCTGAAATACCAAACATCCACAGTTGTCTATAGCTATATAAAGCAAATGTAGCAGGATGATGTAGCTGAACAAAGCCAGATATGAACGTGTATGAATAACAATAAAATGTATATTGATGTAGCAGTAACAGTCCTATCACCAACTTGAAGTAGTTATCACATAGGAAACTGTAGGTAGAACAGTAGTGTATATATATCTGCAGCTATTAGAAATGTACAGCATATGTATTGGTATTTGAAGGTGTTAATTATATTTTCTTCACCCTACCCTATAACCACATATAATCCATTCCACATGAAATTGGTATGTGCAATCACAATTAACACCCCTGGACATTTGTCCTGTTGGGTCATACATATTTGCATGTACGTTGATGCATCTGCCCTGTTCATACATCCAAACCTGATGGCCTGTTGCCATCAATCAACCCTGCATGTTGTTGGACTGTGTATTGCTGTTCAAATTATGCATGTGTTATGCTCGCTGTTCAATGGTGTGAATATCTGGGTGTTTGGTTAATGGGAATACTAATGCATGCTGTTACAACTAATTGCGAATGGTATTGTATGTTACTAACCCAAACTGTCATGACATAATGCAAAACATAGGACGACAGGAAAGGCGGGTTCCAGCGGACCCACCTCTCCCACCTCAGCTGGCGAGTGCACCTGGCACTAGTGCCCAGTCTGGACCCTCCTCCGGTGGCCCTGTGCCACCTGCAGGTGGAAGCGCTGCAGGGGATGGGGCCCATCCCCCCTCTGCAAGTGTGGCCGGAGGAGAACCACCACTCACCCTCCGTAGCGTCCGGACTGTGGTGTGTAGGGAGATCCGGGAATCTGTTCTTGGGCCCCTACACCAGCTTGAGGCACAGGTGGCACAACTTACGGGCATGCCTGTTGCCCGGCCTACACAGCCCCAGCACAGCCCCATCCTGGGCAGTGAAGGAACAGTGGCAACTGCCCATGGGTGGGGATATCAGTTCCACTGTTGCCATCTGTGGGCTCATGGGCTCTGGATATCCAAACATCCATCCACGTCAATTGTGTAACCCCCCCCCACACGTGTCATACACTGCCCCTGTATGCGTCTTGTTTGTCTTGTCTGTTGACCTACCCAACCTACCTCCCCAGCTATACCGACTTCCTTTACCTGACATACCACTCTCACCTGAAAAAAAAAAAAAGGGCACTCTGTACCCACAAAAAAATTACGCCCCATACATAGCTGCCCATTCCGCACACATGTCTGCTGGACATGGAAACTATCAATTACAATTGGCTGTACAACAAGTATTATTGTTGTCCTGACACCTCTCTCAGGGGTGGAAGGTTTCAAATGTCACACCAAATTACAAACATATGCACAGCTGTTGCTGATGAAGAAATGGGCAACTATGGGCCTTACCTACATCCCTCCTGCAAAACCCAAGCTTGTTTCCCTACTGTCTTACCCTCTTTGTGACCCCTTTTCACCACTTTCCTGTCTCCCCATTTTCATTTCTTTCAAAGAAAATAGCGCGGGTGTGCGCAAGAGTAAGCACTGTTAAGCGGTTGTAAGCGGGTGTGCGCGGAGCTGAACGCCAGTGCGCATGCGCGAGCTCCACGCAAACCAGCGCTAACCCGGTTACAACTGTTTAAAAGTGCCTTAGTCACTCTGATTGACAGGTCCTGTAGTCAGTTCAAAAGCAAAATAAAATCCCACTGTCAGTCCCGAACCCAGGACCTTGGAAACAGTAGTCTGCATGACTTACCACTAAGCCATGACTGTTATACAAGAACATTGTGCTACAATAAATATATCATGTAATAGTAGGAATGAATGTAAGGGGAATATAGGATGTGTAGTACACAAAGCATGTCAGGTATATTTACTGTCAAATCTAGTGGATTTCTATAATAGTAGTGTGTGAACAGAAACAGCCATGCTAGTTGGTAGCTAGTAGGTAATAATGTCAGTTATTATACATATATAAATGTATGCATATATATATATATATATATATATATATATATATATATATATATATATATATATATATATATATATATATATAGTTGTAGGTGTCAACACTTAGTACAGGAAACAGGAGAGATGAATGGAGAAATGTGAATCTACAACACAGCCTGAATCATGAGAGAGATACTAACCTTTACACTCATAGAACAGTGTCCACAGCATACCAGCATGGTCCCCACCCTTACAATCTGAAAGGGCAACGCCTATCTCACATACCCTTTTATAGCACTGTCCTGAAATCACAGTGAGAACTGCAATCAGTACACAACTGGCTGCATACAATTAGCAAATGCTGGCTTACAATTGGTGCAGAGGCCATCACATAGACTTATGCAGATACCTACAAAAGCATCTTGTACTCCTACTCCACACATGCAATACTTTCATTGCACCGTCTGGAGGCAGAGAGAGAGAGAGAGAGAGAGAGAGAGAAAGAAAAAAAAAAAGAAAAAAAGAAAATAAGAATACAAACAAAAACACACGTAAGACAAACTAAGTTGAAGCTGTCATCAGTGTCAGTATCAAGCTGGGCTAGCAGCAGCAGGAAGCTATAGTAACAGTAACGCAACCAGCTCTGACAAACACAGGTAATGTAAAGTAACAAGTTAATAGTCTACATACTGTGAACCCTCCATATGTGTTATTGGTCTGTATCTATATGTATGTCTATGTGATAAGTTGTGTGCACGTAGGTTCACCCAAAGGGGATGACTATACATTACATGTCATGCAGTGTTAGGCCATGATTCTGGCACCAGTTGTCCGTTTCAGTGAGGCCTGTCTATAGGATGTGTGTGTCAGCTGGTGTAATGACTATGGCACTTAGTTCGCAGTCATCTGAGAACTGTGTCATCCACAACCCGCACATGTTTGCTTTCACATCTGAGAAGTAAATGCCAAACAAGAGGGGTCCTAGGACAGAGCACTGTAGGATACGACATGTGACTGGCTTTGAGTCTGACATGGCTCCCGCAATATTGATATTATGAATTCTGTAGTTCAACCAGTGTGCAACCCATCATGTGACATATGTAGTAACATGTAAGCTGATGAGCTTGTCTATGATGCCTGAGTGGAGTACTGTGTTGAAGGCCTTAGGCAAGTCCAGGTAGGCTGTATGGACTGCTTTGCCCTTATCAATGGCTGTAGTGACTGTTTTGAAAAGGTCAACCAGGTTCAAAAGGCAGGATCAGCCCATCACAAAGGCAAACTGGGTGGGATCAAGTGTCTGCAGGTACCCAATATCGCTGTATATGCGTCCCATAATGAATCATTCCATAGCTTTGCAGACCAGGCTGGTTAAGCTTATGGGGCGGTAGTTCCCAGGATCAGTAGAGGTGCCTCCTTAGTGGAGTGTTACCACTGCTGCTATATGCCAGTGTTCAGGTACATATCCCGTAGTAAGGCCAAGGTTAAATATCAGTTTTATATGTGGTTGTATCTCCTCTTGGAGTTCATGTAGCACACATCCAGGGATACTAGCAGGTCACATTGATGCTGTGTGTTCTGCTTTGCTGAGGGCGGCCCTCACCTGGACATCTGAGATGATAGGGAGGTTACATTCAGCTGTGATAAGTATTTCTAAGTGTGGGGTTGAGGGAGGGGGGATATTTGCACTGAACCTGTCTGCCAGAATGTTGCCAATATCTGTGGGTTCAGTGAATGTTAAGTAGGTGTGTAGTAACTCAGAGCATATCTGAGGCTTATGGTCCATATGTCTAACAAAACTGAAGAAGGCCTTGTGGTTATCTATAGTGTCCGTGGCCATTTCCCTCTCAGAGTTGGCCGTGGATGTTGTTATGAGAGACCTTAGCTTATTACCAGTGCCGACCACAGATGCTTTCCCTTTATGTGAATCTGCTCTGTCCTGCAGTAGCCTCCTTCTATCGTTATACAATATGCCTTTGGCTGGGGTCCACCAGACAGGATGCTTAACCTTTGTGCATAGGGTCTGGGTTAGAAATGTGTGTGCATGTTCCATGCATTCCTTGGGATGTCCATGGGAAGCATTCGCAAAGGGGTCAGCAGTGTGGGTTGTGGCTTCCACTGGCCTAGTGGGCTGCATGGATACCATGTCAGTCCTAACAAGTGAAAATCTGTCTATTCACATATATATCAAAGTAGTCTACTGTGCTGGTGGTGGTGGTGGGATATGTATATCCAGGCCGATTAATTTGTGTCCAGATCACACTAGTGGATGGTGTTCCACATACAGTACCTTGGTATGAACCCCCAGAGTGAGGTTGTGCATTGGACCTGTCTCAGTGTGCTGACCGATGGGGCTTGGTACTATTTTGTATGGAATGTGGCAGGTATTGTTGCACAGGTGTTGGCTGAGCACTCATATCTGGCCATGTACATGTGTATCCACCAAGAGACACACATGTGCTACATATGGGAGTAGTAGTATATCACTACAGTTGAGTATCATGTATAGTATGTGTGCCATATATTGCTGACATAGTTTGCTGATATCCTGTTTGTGTTCTCTTTCAGGGACATGGCACGTCAGCGAAATCCTGCCTACTCTGCTGCAGAAGATGAAGAGATACACCAGAGCCTGGTACGGGATTATGACATACTGTTTTCCCGCACCAGCCAGAATCAGCAGGAGAGGTCTGCACTGTGGCAAGACCTTGTCCGTAGGGTAAATGACATTGGCACGCATAACAGGACCTATGAGCAGGTACGACATCACTGCAGTGATTTAATCAGAAATGTCCATCAGCGTGCGTCGGATATCCACAGGCAACAGGTCGCCACAGGAGGTGGGGTGGCCACACATCCCCCCCTCACCAGACTGGAGGGGCTACTCCTAAGTGTTGTGGCTCCAGCCCAGGAACATCAACAGCAACACACCTGCATTATGATGGAGGCTGGATCCACACAGCAACATGACATGGAGCATGCAGGTAATATGCCATATGTACACTTGACTGTTCTGTGCACTGTTAGTTTATGCATGTGTAAGGTGTGTCCTTGGTATGTAGCTGTCAACATAGTATGTAATTGTGCAGGTGTGATATTGCCAATATCAGCAGCTGACATGTGAAAGGCAACTGGTGTACTACTGAACTGTATCATATGCAGTATCAATGGCACAGTTGTGCCCACTGACATTAATCCCCTCATTTCTGCAGGTCCCTCCGGTGTTACAGCAAGGCAGCCCATCCATGCTGGTGGGTGTGTTTCAACAATACCTATAATAGTCCTGATAGTGCTAGTAATAATAGTGTAACTCAGTAGTGCTCTGTGTGTATACTGCGGGGTGTGCATGTGTGCATGTGTGCATGTGTCCATGTGTGCATGTGTGCATGTGCATGTGTGCATGTGTGCATGTGTGCATGTGTGCCTGTGTCCACGTGTGCATGTGTGCATGTGTGCATGTGTGCCTGTGTCCACGTGTGCATGTGTGCATGTGTGCATGTGTCCACGTGTGCATGTGTGCATGTGTGCATGTGTGCCTGTGTCCACGTGTGCATGTGTGCATGTGTGCATGTGTGCCTGTGTCCACGTGTGCATGTGTGCATGTGTGCATGTGTGCATGTGTGCATGTGTCCACGTGTGCATGTGTGCATGTGTGCATTAGTGCATCACTGGTAACATTGTGTAGACATTGTAAACTGTGTTTCCTGTCTTCCTCCCACAGGTTCTGGTGCTGCTCTGGTGTCCTGCAGCAGGGAACATGAATCTGGTGCCACAGGTACTGATAATGATATCTGTGTAATGGCACAGGAAGGTGTGTCAGGGTCTGTCATTGGTCAGCCAATTGACAGTACACAGCTGTCAACCCCATCATTGTGCACAGTCATTCTGCCAGTACATCCTATGTCACCATTGTCCCTAGATGATGGACAGGATACAGTGGGCATTGACCAGGGTAATGTGGTATCTGTGGCACATGCTTTCCCACACAGCAGCCATGGGCAGGGTCCTGAGATGGTACCACACAGACAGTTGCCCATGGGTTCTCGTGGGAGCATCCGTGGGCGTACTGCCTCTGGCAGACATGCCCAAAGAGGTCTGTCAACCTCAGCTATGTTTTGGGCTGTCATGCAGGCACAGTCACGTATGGAAAGGTACACCAGACAGGGTCTGAGGGAGCTGAGAGCATGTCGCACATCCATGACTGACAGTATGCGTGACATCGCGGATGCTATCCGTAATTTCACCAATGTCATAGACAGACGTTGTGGGGACAGATTACAGCAGTTCCACAACCACATGTCCATGAGCCAGGGCAATTGTGGACGGTTGTGGCATCGACGTGGCTGTATGCCAGCAACAGCAGCAGCTGGCAGTCGGCGTGGATGACAACAGGCCCGCGGATGCCCCCATAGTGCCAGCAGCAGCCCCAGCAATGCTAAGTCTGTGCTGTCATCAGACCGCCCCAGGAGACCACATGCACGTGACTCTGGACAGTCCCAACAGGGACCTGTGTCCAGTCAACAAACTCCCGCTTCTGATGACAGTACCTAGTCTGGCTTGTATGACCTGCCAGGTGCAGTCTGTGGCTGTCCACAAACTCCAGTATATGGCAGCCATGAGGTGGAACTGTGTGCATGCATACACACATATGAAATGTTAACACCTAGGGCTACCACATACACGCACACACTGCACCAACAGTGCCCCACCTTGTACTGCTGTCCCTCACCAACACACATACACATACATGTCAATTGGTGGTATCAGTGGCAGACTCAGGCATACCTAATTCACACCCTGTGCATATGATGAAACTGTGCCACCTCCTGCAATCTCCAACATCAGTGCAGGAACAGGTAAACATGTTGCTGATGCACAGGGTGACTACATAGAAGTGTATTACTAGTATCATACTGGTAACAGTACAGTGTGCTGATATGATTGTGTGTATATCCCAGCATGCCTGATGCAGTAACTGTATGACTGTCCTGAATTGTTATCTACACCCATAGTAAGTACCATAGTGTAACAGCTGCACATTATTGCATACCGGTGGTAAGGATGTCAACAGATAGCCACATACATAGGTAGCACAGGGGAGAAGCTAATGCAAGTAGTGATACGCAATGATGGACATGTACACTAATGGTGGCATGTTGCCCACAATGACTATGCAATGTGGATGTTTGCACATGTTGATATGTGTGCAGTACCAATTTAATTAAAATTACAATTAAATATGACATAATATCAGTTCTACCATGGACATCTGAGCTGTGCATACCTGGGTACATGTTGATAGTGCCTGCATAGTTGCACTGTTACCTACTGGAAGTGTTACCCCTTCTTTGTTGTACAATGGACTACTTCCAGCCCTGCTTACTGTAGCTTTGTTTGCATGCATGTTTGCTTGAGGTTCCCTGGAACACTGATTCCACCTGCAATGCAGATTTACAGAGCTTCTGTGGATTCCTAGTGACATCTGCATAGCGTACTATACGTATGTCAATTTTCCACCTGACAGAACGTCACTGTCTGTCCTGTTCGCATGTACGTTGCCTGTGACATATTGCATATGACTTACCTGGCATTTAGCCACGTGTGCAGTCATATATGCCAGTGCTATGAAATCAGTAGCAGTACACCCACACATACTCACCTTCAGTATGTTGTTCCCCATTGGCCCTATGTGTTGGTAATCACCATGGCAATCACACTACTATGGTAGCATGTGCAAAGGTAACCTGTGAATCACCTCTATGGTCCAGTTGTGGTTTATGTGAGTCATGTGGCAATGTCACAGCTGCCACATGTATGCATTCAACCCTCTCCCCTGGCCAGGAATGTACAACACATGTGTGAGATGCCACCACATAGCCAATCTGGGGACTGAGCACTCTGAACCCAGTACTGCCATACCCTGTCAGGTGGCATGACATACTACAGTGACTACAATACCAGTCTGACATAGACCCGCACTGACAGCAATTAGAACACACTGGGGCATACTTGGAGACTCAGAATAGCATCCTGCCTGAGCATCACACACCTCTGCAGCTGGCACACAGGCATATGTTAAGTCGGAACAGAGCACATGCCACACATGGCGCACACATCCCGTGTGCCACACACTCACAGCCTGTAGGGCTACACAACACACCTGCTACAGATGTGTCAGGTACCTCTCTTGGCTGCTGCAGTGGGGTCCCGCTCAACAGGCTGTACATGGTGAAGGTCACAGTGATATGCCCGTGGGGCACTATGGTCCACCACAAAACACATGCATACAGGTCAGTCAGAGGCATGGACACATATGACTCAGTCATTGTCCATGCCACTATGGATGACCTGAGACGTACCTCCCTGGACTACATGATAGGGAACATAGAAGGGCTCTCTCAGCATGTGGCACGGGCCAGTATGAGCCTGACCTTGGTTGCCATCATACCCTCACCAGGTATGCTACCACAATATGTAGGAAGGGTGTTCTATGTCTACATTCTGCTCAATCTCCAATGTCATTCATAGGGTATCCAATGGCTGTCAACGTGTGCTTACATGCTAGGGAAGCCACAATGATTTGCGAGGGGCAGCTTGCACATGACACCCATGGGCCATTGTATATTGGCAAAGCCTCTTGATACACACATAGTGCCTTTTGCTGCAGGACATGGATTACATAGCCACCTCCGTGTGTATCACACGGGACAGGACACTAGCAGTAATGCTACACAACACCAGCAGTGTACACCGCAAGATGCATGCACTGGACACTGTCCTCAGCACGGTAAACTGCAATATCTGTGCAGTAACAGATTCCTGATTCACGGCTCACAGGTGCAACCCATCACTGCCAGGTTATACCTCATACCATGCCTGTCGTCCCCTACACATGTAACACACATGGACAGGGGGGTGGTATCTCAAGGCATCAGAGATAAACACACCTCCAGGTTGTTGGCATAGCACAAAGCATCAGGGCCTATCCATGAGCAGCTAACAGTGTGTTGGACTGCCTTCTGGTTCATACCCTGGCACACACAACCCTCCCATACACAGGAAACCCACCTGTCCTCCCTAACAACACTGGCAATATGACAGTCTCTAGATATGTCTTTATATGGCTGGACTGCATCCAGCCGAACATTGTGTGTGAGCATTACTGTAGTTACAGCACACTAGCTGAAAGGTTCCCAGCATGTAGTCACTGAATTGCAGTGGAACAACATGCTACTACTCCCACAACAGGTGGGAACATGCAGCACCTGTTCATCGACTACATGTAGAGTATATGGCCCAGACCAGATGTGTATCCCCTGCTGTTAGGATTATACCATATACAACTCACACTGTATATACACATACCGCATGCGGCCCCTGCACAGTAAGACACAGTCATAATGTCATGCATTGCAAATACCATTTATCCACTTGAGGCACGTGTCAGACATGGTAACTACTGAAGGTCACAGGTATATATGTGTATGTGTCACACACATACATCATGTGTGCATTGCCATTGCTGGTTTAAGCAATGTCATGCATTGTTATGAACAACAGCCCACACATGGTCATATTGTGTGACAACCACACATGGCAGTTGTGGGTTTCCAAAACATACCTATCTGTGCTCTGACAGTGGTAATAGACCCAGTAGCGGAGCGCACTATTGGCATTACTGGGCAATTAGCCCTGTTTGGCTGCACTGATAGTGTGGTGACATCACCTGTGTTTAATGGGGGAATATGCAGCATTTGGTGTATTGTAGTAGTTGCCAAAAGGAACTGTTCTCTCACACTTGCAATTACACACACCCTACTACTCCCCACACACACACACTTGCCATTTGCAGGATTCATACCCCTACCTAACTATATCATGACACATGAGAGAGACGCATTAGCAGAGTGCGCTATTCAGATTAGTGGGAGGTTTCCCTTCTCCAGCTGTACTTATAGGGTGCTGACATCATCAGTGTTTGGAAAGGGTAATGTGCATCATGTAGTGTGTTCTCCTGATTGCCAAAAAGCACATGTCTTTTATACAGAATTGCACACACCCAAACTCCTTTCATCCAAACACACACACTCTTGCCATTTGCAGAATTTAAACCGCTACCTAACTATGTCATGACACTTGAGAGAGATGCATTAGCAGAGTGCGCTATTCGGATTACTGGAAAGCTTCCCTTCTCCAGCTGTACTTATAGGGTGCTGACATCATCAGTGTTTGGAAAGGGTAATGTGCATCATGTAGTGTGTTCTCCTAATTGCCAAAATGCACATATTTTTCATACAGACTTGCCAGCACACACACTCCCCTTATCCACACACTTGCTATTTTCAGGATTCAAACCCCTACTTAGCTATGTTTTGACACTTGAGAGAGATGCATTAGCAAAGCACGCTATTCGCATTACTGGGAGGTTTACCTTCTCCTGCTGGACTTATAGGGTGCTGACAGCATCAGTGTTTAGAAAGGGGAATGTGCATCCTGTAGAGTGTTTTCCCAGTTGCCAAAAGGGACATTTCCCTCACACACGCACTAACCCCCCTCCATACACATTGGGCATTTGCAGGATTCAAACCCCTAACTAACTATGTTATGATACTCGAGACAGATGTATTAGCAGAGCGCACTATTCGCATTACTGGGAGGTTTCCCTTCTCCTGCTGGACTTATAGGGTGCTGACATCATCAGTGTATAGAAAGGGGAATGTGCATCCTGTAGAGTGTTTTCCCAGTTGCCAAAAGGGACATTTCCCTCACACAGACTTGCACACACACTAATCCCCCTCCACACACACTGGGCATTTGCAGGATTCAAACCCTACCTAACCATGTTATGAAACTCGAGACGGACGCATTAGCAGAGCGCGCTATTCACATTACTGAGCGGTTTCTCTTCTCCTGCTGGACTTATAGGGTGCTGACATCATCAGTGTTTAGAAAGGGGAATGTGCATCCTGTAGAGTGTTTTCCCAGTTGCCAAAAGGGACATTTCCCTCACACAGACTTGCACACACAACATCCCCACTCACCCACACACACACACACTGAGCATTTGAATGGTTCAAACTCCTACCTAAATATATTATGACACTTGAGGGAGATGCATTAGCAGAGCGCGCTATCCGAATTACTGGGTATTTGTTCTGCACCTGCAGTATTTATAGGGTGCTGACATCTTTATTTCTACAGAGGCATGTACATCTACTACTACCTGTCAGGTGGGGGATAGCATATATATGCATTTGCAGCCACCTACTTCAGGGTCAGATATGCACATCGCACTGGCAGGTTATGTTCTATACCATGCTTCGTGACCACAGGACCTGTAACACACAACACAACCAGTCCAGAACACCCCTCCCACATCCAGGACACACACTTTGCTTCCCTGGAAACAGTGCCGGGATATGCAGGTGTTCACATACACCATTCCAGTTGTTAACATCAGGTACAGGCATATTGTGTGTGGGAACTACTCAGGCCTCTACAACATTACCCTACAGCCACTACAATTTGTGGGTCCATGTGCTATGGCAGAACCACTCACCACAGCCACATGGGGGAATACATATTGCACCTGTCCATCTGCAACATGGGTACTCACTGTTCCACATCAGAGGTAGACCACCATTGTTGATATATGACCATACCCACCTTTCCCTGGACATCCATATCCCATCCCCACCCCCAGGCAAGGTTGTCACTGCAAACAAACTGTATTTAGCACAAGCAGACTCTACACTTGTGAAGACTGGGGTGGAAGTCTTCAAAGGACCCATGCTGGGGGACTATACTGGCCACTCTGCATAATCCTTGACAATTGCATTCTATGAGCATGTGTAAGGTTTGCATTGATCATGCTATCCCACATAAACCCATGACTGCTCCACAACAGGACACCTGTCAGGTGTACACCAGCCATATATCAGCTGTCCAACAGACAGAGTGAGCTAATACATTGCAGAGCTGTAGCCCACAGAGGGAGGACATCTCTGAACAGTACCGGCACAACACTTCAATCCCACATAATCATCACAACACAGTGTTGACAGTGAAATTGTTCAGACAATGAAGATAGGGCTCCCCTCAGTCTGTTATTGATGCCCACTTACTGTTAGAGGTCCTCAGCAACCCTCTTCCAGCACACACCAACAACATGGATGTGGCTTAGCACATTCAAACCCTGGGACCTTCACTGTGTCCCTGCTTGACAGAGGCACAGCACACTAGCCTCACACGATGCCTTATGTGACCTACTTTACAGTGGCACAGTAGCCTACTGTACTGGGGATGCAGATGCCAAGCACACTCTGGCTAAGCTGTCATTCCCTAGGGCAAACAGCCTAGTATTGACCTCTACACCCATATGTTTAATTGTCAGATGCACAATATTTGTTGCTGATAGACTGTTTGCAGGTCTTATTGCCATAGCATTCCCTGTTTCTATGAACAACTTGTGTATCTGTGGAAGATGTTTGAATATGAGGGGATCCACTATATCACTTATGTCTCTGTAGTCATTTACTGTGTGCACTGGGAAGATTGCTGTGATGTGGTTGGTTCCTGGAATGACACGTACAAATACCAGATATGTGTGGCCAACTGCTAAACGGAGATATGGCCTAAGTGTGTGAGCATGCCCAGTTCAGCCTTTCCATGGCATGTTGTCTGACATATGCCTCATTTATCAAAGTGTGCGAGCATGCCCAGTGTGAGCTTTCCATATGTTGAACTCTGCAGTCCACCACATATTTGGGTGAGTGTGAACTTCAACAATATCTCACGTTTATGGTTGTGTGTTGGGTGTCATGTTGTGTACTTACTGGCCAACTGCTTCGTGTCTGAACACAACAGGGATTATACTGTGCCTGCAGGGATTGCATGGGATACTTTGCATACAGTTGTCAACATCCTTTCATACTGACCTAACACTGTAGTACCGTATAGTGTACTGGTTCAGTACTTTCACTGTGGTGGACAGTATCCTGGGCTTTAGTCCTATCACTGCTTTAAATCTTCATAGTGAGGACAACAGACTGTGTAGGGGCCAGTTGTGCACATATGACCATGTTGCATTATGTTCAGATATGGACTACCTAAACCAGGCTTGTCCAACATTGGTAGTGTATTCCACAACATAGGTGGACATTGGCAAACACTAGCGATGTGCCCTAGGCCATTTCTAATGCTAGTCAGAGAGTGTGTTTGTCCTTCGACACACATTGTAACTGGAGTTTGCCATGACATATGTCATGGTTAGTATACTGTGCCTCCGTCTACCTGTGACATAACAGTGATACCCAGGGTAAACCTACCATCTCCCATCCACTCATCAAGATTCCTCTTGAGGAGTGTCGATGGGTGACTCTCTGGCTAACCAGTACTGGGAGTTTACTCAAGAGTGGGGGTGGCTTCTGTGTTATGGATTATTCAGTACAGCTTGTCCTATGTATGTCAGTGCTGGGGTTCAGGTCTCTCATGTGCATAGCTCACTGCCATTCAGATTGTACAAGGTGCAGCATGTTCATTGATTCCAGCTTGGACATGGCTTTATACATCAGGCACAGCTTTCCTCTGGGTGGGCAGTATGGCAGTGTGTGGAGCTGCAGTTTGTTTAATCAGGCAACACATGGCATCTGTTCAAGCTCTTTGCTACTCCTGGTGAGGTCCTGTTGTGGACTTTACAGTTGATGGAGGTGTCTGCTGAGGTACATCCCACAGGGGCTATTGTAGTCAATTGTAACACTGATGAAGGATGACCGCAGAGCCACAGTGACCTCCCCTTATCTAGATCTGACAACCTTCATGATTAGGTGGGTTTATGGTATGTTTCTGTGAACACTACAGCCACATGTTTGTCCAATGCAGGATATCTATCACCTTGTGTCCCCAGGTCTCTCATTACACGTTAGGTACGTAATGGGTTAACACCTGTGTGGTAATTGGTGGGCACTTACTGTATATCCATGGTGGTTGACTATACACATTTCTGCAATTAGCTTGCTGACATGGCTATGGCACCAGTTGTCTGTTTCTATGTGGCCCTTTTGTGGGATGCATGTGTCAGCTGGGGGTCAGATATGGTGGGCAGTTTGTACTCCCCTGCATACATGTTCAGTTACAGTCCTTCCATGTTGGCCTGTACCTATGGGACATATATACGGAAGGAGGGAGGTCCCAGGACCAAGCCTTGTGGGATGCCACTTATATCTGGTTTGTAGTCTGACATGGATTCAGCATGTCTGACCATGTCAGTTCTGTCCTTGGTCTGGTTTGCAACCCCTCTACTGCCATAGGGGTTTATATTTAAGCTGGTGAACATATCCATACTGAGCACGTAGGGTATTGTATGGAAGCATTTGCATGGTCCAGCTACGCTGTGTGGACCACATTGCCCTCATCAATGACCTTAATGACTGTTTCAAATGGGTCAAACATGTTTAGGGGCAGGATATGCACTTATGTCAGCCACACTTGGTAGGGTCTGGTGTCAGTAGGTCCCCGATAGCTTTATGTCTGCGGTACATGCTGATCCTTTACATAGCTGTGCAGACCAAGCTTGTCAGGATCCTGGGGTGGTAGTTTGCAGTATCCATTCAGGCAACACCTTTGTTGAGAAGGACCACTGTTGTTGTACACTGCTCTTTGGGTACATATCCTGTGGTAAGGCTGACATTGAGCAGTAGTGTGATTTGGCATTCCATTCTTCTTGGAGTCCATGTTGGACTCAGCCCAGGACACCATCTCATACCTTTGCTGCTGTGTGTTTTGCTTTGTAGATGCTGGCTGTTACCTCAGCATCTGCAATGTCAGGGGGCCAGCAGTCTGCTGGGATAGATATTTTGCATTCTGGGGGGGGGGGGTTGCACTGCACCTGTCAGGTTGTATGTTGGCAATATG